>NC_137018.1:54462276-54482276 GCF_032717465.1 Coenobita brevimanus | reverse complement strand
ACTACTACTATTATTATTATATTTCTTTATAATGAACTAAAAAAATCATTAACTCGCATATAAAACAATTTCTTTACAAAGTACTCTCTTCAAGAAAATTATTTATATCTCCCGAATTCTATCAAACTTTTTCAAATTACTACCGCCTCAAAACTCATATATATATTTCTCTCATGTAATATATTGAAGGTTTTTCTCATTATTTTTTTTATTATCATGCATTCCAAAATTCCACTCAGGTCCGCGTCGAAATCAAATCAATCTTTTCAAATCTTCAGACAGCCGACCAGATATCAATACAGGTAGGCTAATGTGGGGTGATAATTATGTGGTGCTGGTGACACGTGGACGACCTCAGCACATGAGAGAGAGAGAGAGAGAGAGAGAGAGAGAGAGAGAGAGAGAGAGAGAGATTGACAAACGAGGACTTACAGACGTAGATACATTGATACACGAACAGACAGACAAGTAAAGCAAAAAATACGAGGAAAGACAGACATATAAATCAAACGTAAAAGATATGAAGATGATATGCGAAGAAGGACAAATGAAAGAGACAGAGAGACAGAAACCGATAGACAGAGAAATATTAGATTAACGGGCAGATATAAGGCGAGATCAGTGTAAGGATAGAAAGACAGACAGATTAATGGACAGATTTAAGGCGGGACCAGAGTAAGGACAGACAGACAGATAGAAGAACAGATAGACAGATACACAGGGCTCGGTCCCGCGTTGGTTTGTTTACACTCGATATCAGCTGTCCGGGTGTGGCGTCCCCGTTGCCATGGGAACGCTGGCACACTCCATACTCCTCCTCCTCCTCCTCCGCTGATTAGGTTCGTGTGGAGTGCAAGCGTAGGTGGAGGTGGCGTGGTAGGTGGAATGACTGATAGATGGATGGGTAGATAGATGAACAGATAGATAGATGGATGGATGGATGGAGATATAGATTAACAAGAAGGTGGTATGTGAGGGATGAATAGATAGATACATAGACAGGTAGACAGAATAGACCAAACTCAGCGCTGTTCAAAAAGTGGCATAAAAAACGGAAATCTGCAACCTCTTCCCTATGAATCAATTTCTTCTATCTAACTATCTATCCATCTATCTATTCATCCATCCAACCATCTAGTTATCTACGTGCCTATCTACCTACATATAGAAAGCACTATTTTTTTTTTTTTAATGCAAGGAAGAAGGAACTAAAGGCAAGGAGTCGGCAAGATTGCTCTCTAAGAAAAAATAAATAACAAAGCGACAACTCTAAGATCCGTTCCTTTCGAGATGCGTGGATAGTGCAAACCTCCACATACCGGTAGATCAATAATATTAATGATTTACTACTATAATTTCTCTCTCCTATCAAACGAATATTAGTCGCACAGTCAATTAACCCTACGGTCTTAGTCTGCCCCGTTTCACAATTCCGGAGAGTGCATACCTCCGCCAATGTTAATAAAACTTACAATTTAGACATCCGGACCTACATCCGCCTCAAAAACTAATCAACTCTTCCTTGACCCATTGCCCGCCTATCCACCAAAATTCATCGAAATCCATGAACAACTTTTCTGAGTTATCTTCCACAGACAGACAGACGGGTGAATACATACCCTAACCTCTACCAACGATGAGAAGGTAATAAAACGTAATCGGCCTGAAGGTGCCAAGGTGCTAATCTGACAGGTGTGTAGGCAGGTGAAATGTATAAACCAGGTGTGAGTGAGTATGTGTGTGTGTGTGTGTGTGTGTGTGTGTGTGTGTACCAGGCGTATATGAGTGTGTACCAGGTGTGTATATGTGTGTGTACCAAGTGTGTTTATATGTGTCCCAGACGGGCGGCCTACCCCTCTGACGTCACTGCCTCACCTCACGTGTTGCCAATCCCCTCATTAATCACGTGACCTATAACACCCCCGTAAATAAGTCGCCAGACACGTGCTGTTACGCAAACACTTTATTAGGGTAACAAGAACACGAGACATACCGTGTTTCTAATTAATCAGATCTAAAGAGTGGAACATCTATCTATCTATCTATCTATCTAGCCTATCTTCCTATCTATGTATCCGTGTATTTATCTGTATACATACATACATACATGCATACAACCAAACATACATATATACATACATATATATCCATCCATATATACATACACATACATACACCTCCATCCATCCATTCATACATACATACACACACAGGGCATACATACACACACATACATACACACCACATACTGTACATACATAATCATCTGAAAAAATCAAATTCCTCAAACTGGAACGCTCTCTTAAAAGAAAAAAAGATGGCATGAAAAGAGGAAGCACTCGAACTGAAGGGGTTAATTAGTGCTCTCGGTCTGAAGGGGTTAATACAGTGTACTTGGCCTGAGGTAAATTCTGAATAATGTATGACGATTTTATTCACCTGGAGAAGTGAATAAAAAATACCAGGTTAATAAAGCTAGGCTCAATAGGCATTCAATTTCACGTGAATTTTACATATCACGTGAATCTTACAACCGTCAGTGCCAAAGTTAACTAAATTTCACGTGAATTTTTAAAGTGCAAGGGTAATTAAATTTAACGTGAATTATTAAATTGCCAGTTATTAAACTTCACGTGCATTTATTGTGCCACAGTGATTAAATTACGTGACTTTTAAAGGGCATTAGTGATTAAATTTCACGTGTGGCAGAGTAATTAAATTTCGCGGTATTTTTAAGTCCCAGAGTTAATAAATTTCACGTGAATTTTTAAACAGCCACAGTGATTTCATATGAATTTTTAAAGTGCCAGAGTTAATAAATTTCACGTGAACTTCTAAAGTGACTAAATTTCACGTGAATTTTTAAAGTGCCGAAGGTATAATATTTCACGTGATTTTTTAGTGTCAGAGTAAATGAAGTTTAAATGAATTTTTAAAATGCCAGTCATTAAATTTCACGTGAATTCTTAAAGTGTTACTATTACGTGGAAATAACAGGATAACAGTAACGCTAATTCTGATGTTATATGGCTTCCGTGACGTCACCGGTAACCGCTTATGACGCCACCAGTTAATTACTATTTTGACGATGATGATGATGATGATTATTATTACTATTACTATCATTATTATTATTATCATTATCATTATTATTATTATTATTATTATTATTATTATTACTATTATTATTATTATTACTATTGATGATGATGATGATTATTACTACTGAAGGCGGTAACATTGAATTGGTTATCATTCCCAGCTTCTCTATGATTAATCTTTAGCCCCTTCAGTACGAAGAAGGTATATTCCGTGGAGAGAGAGAGAGAGAGAGAGAGAGAGAGAGAGAGAGAGAGAGAGAGACTATTGAAACATGAAGGGGTTAACCTGACCACCTGACCCCGCATCACGTGACCTCCGCAACCTCACGTGACCTCGAACTACGTGTTAAAGGGAAGAGGTCACGCTAAAAATACGCCTGGCTCTATCCGGTTCTCTCTCTCTCTCTCTCTCTTATTAACCTATTTACCACTCAACCATCTAATTACCTGTCCACCAAACTTTCTTAATAACCTCTACACCCACATTTCTACCACTATCCTGGTCTCTCTCTCCCTCCCTCTCTCCCTCTCTCTCTCTCTCTTTCTCTCTCTCACACACACACACACACACACACACACAAAATCGTACCCATGTAATGTGTTGTTTTTACCTTATAACAATTGTCTTTTGGGTGAAGAACGTAATGGTAACTGAACGAAGAAAAGAGAGGAAAGGAGGGGAAGAGAGGAGAGGAGAGGAGAGGAGAGGAGAGGAGAGGAGAGGAGAGGAGAGGAGAGGAGAAGAGAGGTGAGGAATGGAGAGGAGAGGTGAGGAATGGAGAGGAGAGGAGAGGAGAGGTGAGGAGGAGGAGGAGAAAGGAGATTGATTAACTAAGGGGAAAAGAGATAATAGATGAAAAGGGAAGAGAGGACAAGTTAAAAGAAGGAAAGAGTAGAAGCAATGCGAAGAGAAGAAGGGAGGAGAGGAGAGGAGAGGCGTGGAGAGGAGAGGAGAGGAGGGGAGAGGAGAGGAGAGACGTGAAAAGAAGAATAAAAATGAACAGAACGAGTGGAGAATGGAATAAGACGAATAAGAGAAAAGGAGAGGAGAGGAGAGGACAGGAGAGGAGAGGGGAGGGGAGGGAGGGGAGGGAAGAAGAGGGGAGAAGAATATTATGGAAAAAAAGAAGAGGAAAAAAAGGAAACAGAAAGGAAAAGAGAAAAAAAAAAGATGATGCAAGAGAGGAGGGGAGAGGAGAGTATGAGAACAGGGAAGAGAAAAACATCACAAAAGGGGACCTGTGCATTATGCTATTAAAACAGTGACAATGGAGGCAGGGGTCGTTACTGAGGAGGGACAGACATGGCGTGAGAGCTCCTTGTTAACACCACTCCAAACAGGAAGCGGAGACAAGCTGCAAAACACAGACAGACTGATGGACAGACAGGGGGACAGACAGAATAGACAGACACAGACACGCAGGTACAAACAGACAGAAGACAGGGACGCAGGTGGGGGAGGCGGTGGCTCAATCGGTAGAAAGTAGCCTGCAGTCCTACCGGACCCAGGTTCAAATTCCCGCCGGGGCAGGGAACAGTTTAAGGATTTGAATTTCTCTAAATCAGACCTTACTGATCTACTAGAAGACCTGCCGACATGTCGTAAAAATACCCCCGCTAATACCACTACACCAGTCCTGTATGAGACAGCCCTATCATGTATTCAATATGGACGGTGAGTCTTAGCGCCGAAGTGGTGACATGAAGAGGTGAATGGCATGTAGGAGGACTACTAGGCCTTGATAGCAGGCTGTGAATCCTATGCCCAGAGTCGGAAACATAAAAAAAAAAAAGGAGAAAGAAACCCTGACAGACATACGGGCGAAAAGATGGAGACACGGACAGACAGACAGATATAGATAGACAGACAGACAGATAGACAGATACATGCATACATACCATCTTACTTCTGCATAAATATAAACATACAGATATATACCACTATATAATAATATATACCTTCTTCACAACACAAACAAACAAATAAATAAATAATGTCATAATTCCATTTATTGTAGCACAGAAAAGGTACAGACGCTGAGAGAGAGAGAGAGAGAGAGAGAGAGAGAGAGAGAGAGAGAGAGAGAGAGAGAGAGAACTTTGCCACAGAGATAAAGACAATCAGTGTAATAGATATCCATAGATCAGCAGGTCACTCGGGCATTTACCATGATTGAAAGACTTAACTAAACATTTTTTTTTTTTAGTTGTCAAATGGTCAGTTGAAAAGAATGAGAGAGAGAGAGAGAGAGAGAGAGAGAGAGAATCAACAAGCATCCAATCAAAGAAAGAAGGAGGAGGAGGAGGAGAAAAACAGACGACATTAATGAAAAAAATACAAGGCACAAGAGGAAAAAATAAAAAATATATATATACTGTATATATAAAAGAAATATTTTGATCCTTACCTCGAGCATAAGGTGAGTGAATTCCTCGTTGGACAAGAAGGACGGTTTCCAGTCTTCCCTAATCTCGTTACTCTGCGGCCGGATAGAGTGTTCTGTAAATAAAATAAAACAGACACTTCATTACTCTAAGCAGCCCCCGTAGAACACCATGATTTCATATTCCGGACTCGGTTTTTCAATAATCCGTACCCAGCACCACGCCATCTGATATTCCGGACTCGGTTTTTCAATAATCCGTACCCAGGAACACGCCATCTGATATTCCGGACTCGGTTTTTCAATAATCCGTACATCGCAACGCACCACGATTCAAAATTCCCAGTATATCAATCATCTGTACCGGTACTTCACTAATCCGTACCTGCAACACACCTTATGATATTCCGGACTCAGTTTTTCAATACTCCATATCCCGCAACACACCATGATTCATTACTCCGAACCCCTGTATCAATAACCCATACTTCAAAGGTCCGTACTCCACAACACACCATGATCTGATATTCCGGACTCGGTTTTTCAATAATGCGCATTTGCATAATCCGTCCCCCGCAACACAGTACGATTTAATCATCTGTATCGATAATATGCATGAAATGTAGTTAGAATGAATGACCTAGACTTGTTGGGAATGGAATTAGTGAAAGCTAAACATAAAGCTCCTCCATTCCGAAGACTGTACTAAGCTGAATAAAATAATCCGGAAGCATCAAGAGAGAATAAACCATGCTAAGTCACCGGTTTAAAGGAGTTAAGGATGGAGTGAATGAAAACGTGGTTGCGTTATCCGTAGACTTTATACCCAACCCTAGTACTGCTCTACCAAGAGGTCTTTCCTCAACTGACTATGATCTAAATGGTGGTGGCTGGATTAAATAAGATGTTCTCGTGCTGAAGTGGTTAACTGAGGAGCTTTATATATATATATATATATATATATATATATATATATATATATATATATATATATATATATATATATATATATATTTATTCATTACAGGCTTAGGTGTTGGCATGGCAACTGAATGTGACCTCAGTCTGGAAAACCAAAGATGTTTATCTCCAACGGCGGGATGAAGTTAATCTCTGTCTGTCTGTCTGTCTGTCTCCAAGAAACCTGTCTCGGCAAAGGTATCATTAAACAGTACTTAATTTAGAATCATCCTCATCTTTCCTACTCTCTTACACAAACCTAACAAATTTAAGACATCATAAAAGAATCCTTAAGTTAACCTCCAAGAATCCACCTCACCTTTCAGATTCTCACACATCAACCTACCTAATCTAAAACCTCTGACAAGACTCCTCAAGTGAATCTCTAGGAATCATGCTCACTCCTCAAGAATGTCCCAAAGAATCATGCTCACCTTTCTGATTTTTGAGGAAGGCGATGGTGGCTTTAAGGACGGTTGACTTGTCCATCTTACGGTTGTTTGAAGCCACCATGGTTGACAGCTCGTTGATGAGGAGGTTGAATTGGTCTCGTCTCTTCTTCTCCGACAGATTGCGGGACTTTCTGTTGAAGGGAGAGAGGAGGGGTTAGTGTGGTGGTGGTGCTGGTAATCGAGGAGAAATGAGGGGGTCAGTGTGGTGGTGGTGGTAATGGAGGAGAAATGAGGAAGTCAGTGAAGTGGTGGTGGTGGTGGTGGTGGTAGTAGTGTGGTGTGGTATGGCAGTGACGTAAAATGTAGGAGAAAGATTGAAAGTCAGTATGGTGGTGGTGGTGGTGGTGGTGGTGGTGGTGGTGATGTGGCAAAAAGGAGGTCAGTGTGGTTGTAGTGGTGGTGGTGTGGGTATGGAAGAGACGTAGTAATGTACAAAAGGAATGATGACTAGGATGATAACTAGTGCTGGTGGTAGTGTGTGGGTGTTGTAATGTTTGGGTGTGGTGATGTATGGGTGTGGTGAGTGTGTGCGTGTGCCAGTGTATGTGTGCGCTGGTGGCTGACTGCAGTGGTGTATAGTTGTGGTGGTTCAAGGGCATAAACGTGTGCGAGTACTGTATGCTGGTGTGTGGGTGTGGTGTGGTGTATTTACGCGGTGGTGAACAGGGAAAGGTGTGTGTGTGGGTGTAGGGGTGTATGTGATGATAAAAGTGTGTGTGTGTGTGTGTGTGTGTGTGTGTGTGTGTGTGTGTGTGTGTACACAGGTGTGCGCATATGGGGAAAGAGGATAGGTGTCGTAAAAATAAAGATCATCATCAAAAACAGGCATTGTGAAGCGGTACTCTCCTATTCTATGGCTATGATGGGGTCTGCAGTAATGAAGCTACAGTTGAGTAAGCAGGTATTGTTTGAAGGACACATGGATTGTTATCTGGAGCGGTGAGTCCTTACGGTATTATTATTATTATTATTATTATTATTATTACTACTACTACTACTATTATTATTATCATTATTACTGTTGTTATTATTAAGGGCACAGGTATGTTATCACCATCTATTTTTCATTACACTTTTATATACCGTACTGCCCTGGGGTAGGTGTAGCAAATCAGGGTTAATCATACATCACACACACACACAAACACACACACACACACACACACACACACACACACACATACACACAAACATACACATTACACTAACATATACACATACGTTCGCACATACATACATACAAATATATAATCCCACATACAGTATATACAATTACACGTACACACACATAAAGCCAGGTAGCCAAGTCATAGAAAAAAGAAAAAAAAAACTGCCATACCTCTTATATAAACCTAAACGCAATAAACACATAAAAAACAAACATGAACTGTCAATATCTAAACAAAATACAATCTATATCTATGGATTTTTTTCGCTTAAATAAACCTTCCCTCAGCTCTCTCTTTCTCTCTCTCTCTCACACACACACACACACACACACAATATAGGCTAATACACACATACATACACATAAGGACACGTTCCCATTAATCACACGTTCAATACACCCACACGTATCACCCATAAAACATATTACACACACACACACACACACACACACACACACATACACACACACACACCAAAGAAACAGAATGAGATATTAACGCATGTACAACGCCAAACACACACACACACACACACACACACACACACACACACATATCTATCATTCGGGACTGGTCTGTCTCAAGGGAGGGAGAAGCAAGAGAACATGGCAGGCACGCGCGCGTGCACACACACACACACACACACACACACACACACACACACACACACACACACACACACACACACACACACACACACACACACGTAACGTTCTCGCTTGCCATCTGGTAGACGGGAGTTCGCGCCTCGCTCAGGTTGCGAAAAGTTTCACTGACGAAGTGGGTGGTTACTGTCCCCCTTGAGCAAGGGGACGGGTGTATGCGTGTGTGAAGGTCACAGCCTTGCCCTTAGATCGGACTATATGAGCTCTCAGCTCCCTTCCGGGAGGGTAAAAGCTGACGATCACGACCATCAAGTGATCCTGACCGACCCGGTGAATTACACACACACACACACACACACACACACACACACACACACACACACACACACACACGAGGAAGCAAAAAAAAATGAAAATAAGGTAGCTACACAAAATCTCTCTCTCTCTCTCTCTCTCTCTCTCCCTCCCTCTCACACTATTTTCCTCTGTACGCCACTGTTTCACTCTTTCCTTCCCACTACACTCCTTCCCCTCCATTCACTCTTTCTCTCCCACTTCACTCCTGAGATGACACTCTTTCCCCATTTTCACTTTTTCTCTTCTCCCATTTCACTTTTTTTCTCTTTCTCCCATTTCACTCTTTTTCTCTCTCAGTTCACTCTTTCTCTCCCATTTCACTCTTTTTCTCTTTCTCCCATTTCACTCTTTTCTCTCTCCCATTTCACTCTTTTTCTCTCTCCCATTTCACTCTTTCTCTCTCTCCCATTTCAATCTTTTTCCTTCTCCCATTTCACTCTGTTTCTCTCTCAGTTCACTCTCTCTCCCATTACACCTTTTTTCTCTCCCATTTCTCACTTTTTCTCTCCCATTTCATTCACTATTTCCTTGGCCACTCTCTTTCCATCCCATGCCATTGTTTCACTCTCTCTCTCTCTCTCCTATTTTATTCTTTTCCCCACCCATTTCAGTTTTTCACTATTCTCAGGTCATTCTCCGTTCCCACAGGTGAGAGGTGTGGGTGTATGGTCATTACCTGTATTAATCAACAGGTATCAGTTAACACCATAACACCATCCCTTTTTACATAACACTGCAGCACTTAACATCACCTGAGTTTTGGGATTTCATTTTCAGGGTGTGGTGGTGGTGATAGCTGTGGTGGTGGTGGTATGGTTGTTATGATGGTGGTGGTGGGAGTGGAGTGATGGTATGGTATGGCTGCTGCTGTTGTTGTGGTGGTGACTGTGGTGGTGGTGGTGGTGGTAGAATGTCGTGGAAGAGGTGTGGTAGTGGTGTGGCGGAAGCGTAGTAGAGGTGTGGTGGAGGTGTGGCGGAGGTGTGGTAGAGGTGTGGCGGAGGCATAGTAGAGGTGTGGCGGAGGCATAGTAGAGGTGTGGTGGAGGTGAGGTAGGGATGTGGCTGGTAAAGGTTATAATTAAGGCTGCCCTAGATTCCACGATTACTTAAAGCTGTGTGAGTGTTTGTTTGTCTGTGGTGTGACAGAGATGTGGTAGGGATGTGACAGAGATGCTGATAAGATGTGGTAGAGATGTGATGGAGATGTGGCAGACATGTGGTAGGGATGTGATAGAGATGCTGCTGAGATGTGGCAGAGATATGGTAGAGATGTGATAGAGATGCTGGTGAGATGTGGCTGAGATGCTGGTGAGATGTGGCAGAGATGCTGCTGTGACGTGGTAGAGATGCTGCTAAGATGTGGTGGAAATGCTGCTGAGACGTGGCAATGACGCTGCTGAGATGTGGCAGAGTTGCGGCTGAGATGTGGTACTTGTGGCAGAGATGCTGGTGAGATGTGGCGGAGATGTGGCAGAGATGTGGTAGAGATGTGGCTGGATTACTATATCTTTACATTTCTTTATTTTCGTTTCGGCTGGATTGATTGAGCGAACAAGAGGTTTTTAATGGGACGTGCCAATTAGAGAGATTTTCCCGGAACTATTTTTTTTGTTTTTAAGGGAGGTTAGTTGTGGATGAGGTCAGGGTCAGCTGTGAATGTACACATAAATTTTCAAGAGTGTACACATAAAATTACAAGGATGTGCACAAACTTGCAAGGACGTACACATCAATTTACTAGGAGGTAGCTACACAATCTTACAGATGTGTACAAAAACTTACACTCTAAATCCGATACGGGCACCACCAGACACACTTACACAATGGAAAAGCGAGGTATAACCCCATGTTACATTTGACATTTTTGCATTATATGCCAGGCACTGACGAGGAGCCTACATGTGGTGGAGCAGCTGCGGCGTTCACTCGGGAGCCAAACCTCCCCATACTTCCTTGCTCCTCGCCGAGGGAAAGAATCCTAATCCAACCCTGGTGAGGCGCTGTCTACAACATGCTGGTGACGGATCCCAACACGATGTACCGTATGTACTGTAATGTGACTGTAGGACGGCTCCACAGAAACAGTTGCATACCTGTGGTCGACAGGTCTGCTCAGCCAGCCTGACCGAGGATAAACAACAACAACAACATACTCTACCACAAATCCGTACCGTACTGATACAGATGAGTAGGACTATGTTGGAATCCAATATCTGGGCAGAGTACCGGAGTCTTAATCAATCCTGTACGATAATCCAGTGGTGAAGTGACCTCTTACTTTACAACATATCACTTCACCCGACACGGCCATCGGATAATACACCTCACACCCACAAGGAGTTCGAGGAGTAAGGTAGTTAAAGGATTCAAGACAATGTTAATCGGATGCAGGATACATGCTAAGATACACAAACACAGAGTAAGCAGACGTGATGTACACCTTTTAAAAAATCAATCAGCACCCTTGAGGTATGGCACATGGACCAAGCATTCCAGATTACCAGCGCTACCAATCAAACACGCTTTCCCTTCTACAAATTTCGATGTCCATTGCATCCAGGACCACCAAATAGTTTTTTGGTGGGTGAGCAGTATGGTAGTTATACAGACCGGGGAAGGATACTGAAAAAGATATGAAGAGGGAAAGGATACAGACACGGAATAACTACAAAGACAGGGTACAGAGGAAAAATACGAAGGCGGGATACTGACAGGGGATACAGACACGGGTAAGATACTGCACATAGGACAAGCAGGTGTATTATATACGAGTACATAGCATACAGTAATGAGTGTTAGTGAGTCAGGATAAACACAAAAAATGCACACACACACACACACACACACACACACACACACACACACACACACACACACACACACACACACACATATACATACGAGGTGTCAGAAAAGTTCCAGGACTGATGTCACAAAAGATATATTTCAAATCCAAGCTTTTCTGACACACCTCGTGTGTATATATATATATATATATATATATATATATATATATATATATATATATATATATATATATACATATATATATATATATATATATATATATATATATACATATATATATATATATATATATATATATATATATATATATATATATATATATATATATACACGCACACACAAACATGCAGATACACAAACACGCACAAGGATAAACAACAAATTTCTCTCCTCTACGCCTCTCTCTACGAATATAAAAGGTCAACCACGATGCACGATACAAACTAACAGCACAGGATGCAACGAAGCAACTTCAGTTATTTTACAAGATATTAAATGAATAACACCCTCAGTTATATTTATTCTATCTATCTATCAGTCTATCTGCCTACCTATCTATCTGTCGACTTTACCGGTATCGATTTGTCTAGCTACGTGTCTATTTATCAACCTATCTGCCTAACTATTAAGTAATCTTCCAAGATATCTATCATCCACCCATACAACCACCCACCTATCCATCCATCCATCCATCCACCCATCTATCTATTTACAGATCCATGAATCGATCTATCTACAGTCACCCACCCGCCAACGACCCATTTGTGTGTGTGTGTGTGTGTGTGTGTGTGTGTGTGTGTGTGTGTGTGTGTGTGTGTGTGTGTGTGTTTACTAGAGCGCACAAGCATCGTAGGAGGAGGAGGAGGAGGAAGAGAGAGAGAGGAAGAAGTGGA
Source organism: Coenobita brevimanus (assembly GCF_032717465.1). Taxonomy (NCBI): domain Eukaryota; kingdom Metazoa; phylum Arthropoda; class Malacostraca; order Decapoda; family Coenobitidae; genus Coenobita; species Coenobita brevimanus. Next base: position 54,469,547 of record NC_137018.1, on the reverse strand, counting down.
GGAGGAGGAAGAGGAGAGTGAGAGAGGAAGAAGTGGTAACAAAAATAGACCAGGACAAACAACTATATACATTTATGACCGTAAATAGACACAAAGGAGGGAGAGAGAGAGAGAGAGAGAGAGAGAGAGAATGTCAGTCCGCCTGTCTCATTCCTAATCCAACAATACAGTTCGAGGAGAGAGAGAGAGAGAGAGAGAGAGAATGTGTCAGTCCGTCTGTCTCATTCCTAATCCAATACAGTTCGAGGAGAGAGAGAGAGAGAGAGAGAGAGAGAGAATTCAGGAGAATCTGACAGCGTAACACACTTCAAAAAGCTACATCACTGACAAACATCAAAACAAGAATTGGCTGCGTAACGCACCACTCAGAAAATAAAAGTATAATGCAATACAAAATAAATCGCTCTACACGGAAATAAAATCCTCGACAAAACCGTAAAAGGAAATAGGAAGGTCAGAAGATTAAATAAAAGTAGGGGAGAGGAAGGGAATCATGACGTCACACCAACCCAGCCTCCCTATTGGTCCTTAAACATGACGTCACACCAACCTAGCTTCCCTATTGGTCTTTGAAAATGGTTACATGACGTCACACCAATCAAGCCTTCCTACTGGTCCTTGAACATGACGTCACACCAATCAAGTCTCCCTATTGGTCCGCTATAAAAACGTCATACCATCTCGGCCTTCCTATTGGTTAGCATCCTCACAGTCCGGCTCCCCATTGGCCACTCACCTTTTGACGTCATCCTTCTCGTCTGCGTCATCGTCCATTACAGATCTGGCATGAAACGAGAGACAAAAATAAGTTAGGGACAGAAATAAATCACGGGAATTATATATATATTTAAAAAAAAAAAGGAAAACGGGAAAAATATATATCTATGATGCAGACCGACATTTGGCTGAATAAAGTGATTGAAATTTCTAATAAACGTTCGTCGTTTCAGAATCAGTGCATGATTTCAGGAACAGATAACAGATGAGTTTTAATGGATAATCTAAGGACAATCAATGACATCTGTAAAACCTTGCATTTTCCGAAATTTCCAAGAGTACTAACCACCTTTAGAGACATGCATCACCGTCCCCACCACCACCACAATGACTAAAAATATACATCATCATCTTCATCACTCCCACCACCACCACAACGACTAAAAATATACATCATCATCTTCATCACTCCCACCACCACCACAACGACTAAAAATATACATCATCATCTTCATCACTCCTACCACCACCACAACGACTAAAAATATACATCATCATCTTCATCACCCCTACCACCACCACCACGATTGATTCCAAGACTACCACAACCAACATTAAAATCCTCAGCTATCTGGCTGTCCTTTCTCCAACTCACACCCTCTTCTCTCATATACCTCTCCACCCTCTTCCCACATCTTATCCTCGGTCTTCCCCTCCCCCTACCCCTTCATTTCACACACATACACTCTCCTTGTCAGTTTCTAACCCAACCAAATCAATCCCCAGAATAACAAATTTAAATTCGCCTAAAAACGCAATAACACATAACTCAGCACTGACGGTAAACAAGAACTTGAACGAGTGAACAATCGAAGTTATGCATATGAGAGAGAGAGAGAGAGAGAGAGAGAGAGGTCATAGGGTTGAAGGGGTTAAGAATGAGGTGGGTGGCCGCGTTACATAACCATCGATCACCTCAGACTTGTCAAGGTTTCTGAGACTGAAATATAAACAACAGGGAAAGGGCAACAATTCTCTCTCTCTCTCTCTCTCTCTCTCTCTCTTATAACCACCTTGCTGTTGTGTATGTATTTTTCCATGCTGTACCCAGTCCTCTCTCAGACACCCAGTTGTTGTACGCATTCTGAAGGCTGCAGGAATGACGCAATGGTGGGCAAGCGTTCAAGGTCGCATGCGTCACTTTCACTCACACAACAAACACTGAGAAAACAAACACACAAAAACACTGATACAGATAAATAGTGTCAATATTACACACACACACACACACACACACACACACACACACACACACACACACACACAGCTATTTTCCCACCCATCACTCTGTTTTTCCTCCTTCTTAGAGGCAGAACAAGGAGGAGGAGGAGGAGGAAGAAAAGGAGGAGGAGGAGGAAGAAGAGAAGGAGGAGGAGGAGGAGGATAGGAAAGTAATCGTACAAAGCTTAATCTAATATGCTTTCATCCAAGTCTTATCACTAACTGGGGGATCCACAACTCTTCCTTATGATCTACATCACCACAACTACCACCACAATCTCTAACATCAATCTCGTATCAACATCAACTGCACATCAATCTCATATTAACATTATATTAAAATCTCTCACATGGACAAGAAACACATTAAAAACATCAATCATCAGTCTTGAACTACACATCATTCCGCATATTAACATTAAATAATTTACCGTATCTCTCATATCAACAAGAAAACCACATCATCAATCTTAAACATCAATCCCCCCCACCCCCTCTCTCTCTCGCCCCAGAACAAATAAAAAGAATTCCGTTCCTGATTTCCTGGTGCGGGTTATTAATAGGTGAAGTCAGGAGGAGGAGGAGGAGCAGGAGCAGGAGGAGGAGAAGGAGGAGGAGCAGGAGGAGGAGGAGGAGCAGGAGGAGGAGGAGGAGGAGGAGAAGGAGGAGCAGGAGCAGGAGCAGGAGGAGAAGGAGGAGGAGGAGGAGGTTTTACTCAAGTGAGATACTGAATCAGTCAAAATTTTCGAAGAACTACCGTCAAACTATAACGTATATAACAAAAGCTTAATGATACCTTCATGAGAGAGAGAGAGAGAGAGAGAGAGAGAGAGAGAGAGAGAGAGAGAGAGAGAGAGAGAGGCAATGCAACCTTTAGATAACCCTAATACTGTTGAGAGTGAAGGAAAACTGGGTGGGTGGTGGTGATGGTGTGGGACAGTAGTGAGTCTCTGTGATACGAATATTTTGGTTTCGCAAGGGTATATGACCAGTTTATTCGTAGATTAATTGTTATATGACCAGTTTATTCGTGCAGATTTACTGATATATGACCAGTTTACTCGTGCAGATTTACTGATATATGACCAGTTTATTCGTGGATATTTACTGATATATGACCAGTTTATTCGTACAGATTTACTGATATATGACCAGTTTATTTGTAGAAATATTTATTTTCTATTACACGAACTCAGATTTTTCTTACACAAATCATTCTTTTTTGAACAATTCACGTCTCCTCTGTAGGCTACCCACCTCACGCCCACTCAGGGGAGGGAGGCGCTGTCCCCCAACCTAGGAACCACTGACCAGAAAAATTAGTTCTGTCGAGATACCCTATATCCCCCGTCAGGCAATTTGTCTTTATGCCCGCCCCTTTCCTGAAGCCGTGGCCTAACGTCTATGGCCTCACTCCATGGACGGTGGGTGAGGGGGTGGGACCTAAAAAATAAGTTGTTTGGCAATGGGTATAGGAATCAAAGGTTTCAAAGTATTCTTGCCCTGCCACCTCAGTGCATTCAGTCCTAAAGGTTTAAAAGTATTCTTGACTTGCCACCTCAGTGCATTCAGTCCTACTCTACTCCATCTCAGCTAGGGTCGAAAGGTCTCCCCAAGGCTGAAATCAAGCCGTTCGAAAGTAGCAGGAATAACACAGAAAGTAAACCATCGGAATAAACTGCTCAATGTACTCTCTCCAGTGCATTCAACCCTACCCCAACCCGTCCAATAGTCCCTCCTTTGGCCAGTCAATGAAGGCAGTGCGCGGGAAAACCAGGCCGCCAATCCGCGCCCACCACGTCACATCCTCTCTCAGCCAATCCGCAATCCTCTCCCTCCACGTCACACCCTCTCTCAGCCAATCAGCAGTACTAGCCTTCAACGTCACACCTTCTCTCAGTAAATCAGCAATTCTTGTCCTCCACGTCACACCCTCTCTCAACCAATCAGCAATACGCGCCCCGCACGTCACACCCCCTCTCAGCTAATCACCAATCAGCGTCCTCCACGTCACACCCTCTCTCAGCCAATTAGCAATCCGCGTCCTCCACGTTACACCCCCTCTAAGCCAATCAGCAATCGGCGCCCTCCACGTCATAGTCCCTCTCAGCCAATCACAGCGGGCCCCAGCCGCTATTTATACACGAGGGCTTATCACGAGACCCCTGCATGATTTGGGCAGCCTAGCAACTGGATACGCCATCATCACCATGCATGTTGCTGCTTGGTGACTGCAACGACACCGATCTTTTTAACGAAATGCACTCGCTGTCTCCATGTGCTGTGAAGTAAACCAATTTTCTTCTACTGTTTCCTCCTCCTCCTCCTCCTCCTCTTCTACTCGGTGTCCCAAGGATGATCCCTTTAATTATATGGACCAATTTTCACTTTATTCTTCACAATAGACAATTTCATTCAATTAACAACGATTACAATATACCCTCTTCATTATAACGGCCTAAAACTGCCACCTCTCCATCTTGAATACTGAGCTGTTATCATGTCATTTACCATCACAATCCCTTCAATACGACGATTTTTCAGCATTCTTACTGCTACCAGACGATTTTCTTCAGCTTAGGAGAGCCCCTGGTAGTGAAGGGGTTAATGAAGGCTGTGTTGAGCCCCTCAAGTTCAAAAATATTCTTCAGCTGCATTAAATCGCCAGTTGAAAAAAAAAAAAAAAAACAGACTGAAGAGGGTGAACGTATCTCTGGCCTCATGGAAAGAAATACGTTTGTGTGTGTGTGTGTGTGTGTGTGTGTGTGTATTCCATGTAACACAGTTCACTGCCACAGCTAGCCAAGTGCCAGCCAAGTTTTGCTCATAGTTGTACTTGCGGCGTGTACGTGTAAGAAGTGCATGTAGGTGTGTGTGTTCGTGTATGTATGTGGCTCACGTGAGGGTATCTACACGTGATCACCGGAGCCTGGTGACCTTGAAGGGAGGAAGGGGGAAGGGAGGAAGGGAAGGGCGAGAGGGGGAGGGGAGGGGGGGTAGCAGTGCCAACCCAGACCAATCCCGCCCGCCTTAACACTACCGTCTCCATCACTATCCCCCCCCTCTCCCCTCCCTCCCTTCGGTTCCTGCTCTCTTCCTCCCTTCTTCCCCCCTCTTCCTCCATTTCTTCTTCCTCTCTCCTTTCCACTACCTACCCCATCCCGTTCTATCCTCTTCCTTCTCCCTCCCTCCCTTCCACTCTTCCCCCTCACTCCATCCCTACCCCTCACTCTCTCTACTCCTCCATCCCAACCTCTCCACCCATTCCCATCCACTCTTCTTAGCTCCTTCCCTCACCTCACGCTCACCCCCCCCCTTCCTCTAAGGTGTATTTGCTGTTTCGTGGGGGAGGTGGGTGGGGGGTAGTCTTCATCTTTACTCTGCTTTTCTCTCGACAACTACATCGACGTCGTGAGACATTCTGAGCTACTACTAGTCCTTGAAACACCTCGATACCTACCTTTCCTTGGCACCACTTGCTGCTGTTTTTCCGCCTACGCTCTCTCTCTCTCTCTCTCTTGCCCAACACTTCAAACTATTTATTTCTTGTACCTGGAGTGTCTAAAGAGGAGGAGGAGGAGGAAAAGAATTGTAAACTTAACTCGCATATACCCCAATATTCCGTGCTTATAAGATCTCTCTCTCTCTGTCTCTGTCTGTCTGTCTGTCTGTCTCTCTCTCTGTCTCTCTCTCTCAGTAGGAGGCGGGGGGATGGAGTGGAAAGTAAAGGGGAGAAAGAACAAGACAGATGTGAGAAAGAAAAAGAACAGAAAGATATGTCGGTGGGTAAAAGATGGAAAGAGAGAGAGAGAGAGAGAGAGAGAGAGAGAGAGAGAGAGAGAGAGAGAGAGAGAGAGAGGAGACGGGGGGAAGGAAATCAGAATCAATGAATACATGAACAGATGGAATAAAGGGAAGGGAAGGGAAGGCAGGGGAAGGGAAGGGAAGGGTAGGGAAGGGAAGGGAAGGGAAGGGAAGGGAAGGAGAGGGAAGGAGAGGGAAGGGAAGAGAAGCGTAGTGAATGGAAGGGAAAGCAGAGCACAGGAGGGGAAGGGAAGGCAAGAGAGGTGAAAAGGGGGAGAGGAAAGGGAAGAGAGGAGAAAGGAAGAAAGAGAAAAGGGGAGGAAAGAAACAAAAGTGAAGGAAGAAAGGAATGGAGAGAGAGGGAAGGGAATCGTTAAGAAAGAAGAGGAAGAGATGGGAAGGAAACGGGTCAGTAGACAGACATAAAGATAGATGGATAGACAGACAGACAGACCGATAGATAGATGGACAGACAGACATATACATATTGAGTGATTGATAGCTAGACATAACCGGATAGAGAGAGAGAGAGAGAGAGAGAGAGAGAGAGAGAGAGAGAGAGAGAGAGAGAGAGAGACAAGGAAGAGGGGGACGTAATAAGGTTATGGTAATAGTGCTCTCTCTCTCTCTCTCTCTCTCTCTCTCGTACTCAATCCCACACGACAGTAAGAGGATGACAAGGAGGGAGAGAAAGGAGGAGAGGCGAGGCGAGGAGAGGAGAGGAAAGGACATGAGAAAACAGGAGAGGAGAGGAGAGAAGAGGAGACGAGAGGAGAGGAGATGCAGAAGAAGTGGAGATAATGGAAGGAGGTGGGGGGGGAGAGGAGAGAAAGAAGATGGGAAGGAGGAGGAGGGGGAGTAGGAAAGGGGAGGGGGGAGGAAGAAAGAGACGGCAGGAGGGAGGGAGGGAGGGAGGGAGGGAGGAAGGGAGGGGGGGAGGGAGGGAAGGAGGCAGGGAGGGAGGGGGAGATAAAAGAAAATAAAAAGGGAGAAGAAAGGATATTTATGGAAGAGGAATATAATGAGGAGACAAGGAAGGGAAGAGAAATGAAGGGAAGTGAGGGAATGGAATTGGAAGTGAAAGGAAGCAAAAGGATGTGAAGGGAAGGGAAAAGAAGTAAGAGAAAGCGAAGAGAAGTGAAAGACAGCTATGGTAAGTGAAAGAGAGCAAAGGGAAGTGAAAGAGAGCAAAGGGATGTGAAAGAGAGCAAAGGGAAGTGAAAGAGAGCAAAGGGAAGTGAAAGAGAGCAAAGGGAAGTGAAAGAGAGCAAAGGGAAGTGAAAGAGAGCAATGGGAAGTGAAAGAGAGCAAAGGGAAGTGAAAGAGAGCAAATAGAAGTGAGGGGAAGTGGACCCTAGAAGTGAAGGTTATGTGGCCTGGACATGCTTAGCGGCACCTGACTGGCTTCCCCTCGTCTCTTCCCTCCCTCCCTCTCCCTCTTCCCTCGTCCTCCTCCTCCACATTTCCCT
>NC_137018.1:54449776-54457276 GCF_032717465.1 Coenobita brevimanus | reverse complement strand
TAAACAAATCGTCTCCATGTCGCCCCGTCCTCTGTCGTTTGACCGCCCTCCCTGCATCTCACACCCCCTTCTCTCATATATATCCATCTCTCCATCTCATCCTTGGTCTCTCCCTTCACCTCCCACTTCACGTCGCTCTCATGTCACTCCACTCCATTCCTCCATCTCATCCTTGGCCTCCTCCTCCCCCTCCACTTCACTCTCAAACATCTCTCCACTCCATCTCTCCATCACATCTTTGGCCTCTCCCTCTTCCTCACACATATGCATTCTCCTACTCAGTCTCTCATTTTCAATCCCTTGGTATCCCCTTCCACCTCACTCATGCACCTCTGCACTCCATCCCTCCACCTTATCCTTGGCCTCTGCCTCCTCCTCCTCACTCACATACACTCTTCTTGTCAGTCTCTCATTCTCCATCCCGTCCATCCCATCCTTGGTCCCCCTCTTCCTCACTCACACTCTTCTAGTCAGTCTCTCACTCCCCATGCTTATTAAATCAGCCTCCATCACCGCCATACTGACCACGCCACCGCCCATCAGCCACAAATGTATTCACCAGCGTATGACGTCAGAGGAGGCCATGAGGTCATCACTAAACCAGCATGACGTCACAATCATAGCCTTAAATACGACACGGAAGTCCCATTCGGTTACCCTTTATTGAGGAACACGGTATTTTTATTCTCTCTCTCTCTCTCTCTCTCTCTCTAGCTGACTATTCAATAAAGCTACCTTAATTACAGTAACCTAGTTCGTTAATGAGTGATTTTCATTTTTTGCATGAAGACAAAGGTGTAATAATGCTACCGCTAGTGTACCGGGCTGCTACTACTACTTCTACTACTGCTACAACAGCAACAACTACTACTACAATAATAATAATAATAATAATAATAATATCAAAACCACGTAGGAGTAAAAAAACCCATCATCCGTGTTTCCTAACTTGTTTCTCTCTCTCTCTCTCTCTCTCTACGTGTTTACCTGTCATGCATCTCACTTCACTGTCTTAATTGGCTACCTGCGTCAAGATCTCTCTCTCTCTCTCTCTCTCTCTCTCTCTCTCTCTCTCTTAATCTACTGTATCTGTCTATACATGTTTACCGGTCAAGAATATCACCTCACCTCAGTCTTAATTAGCTATATACCTTTGTCAACAGCCCAGTGTTATCCCCCCCTTCTCTCTCTCTCTCTCTATCTATCTATCTATCTACCTCCCGTATATATTTATCTCCAATTATAAGTGGAGAAGAAATCACAGTAGCCTATCTTAAGAGAACAGATAATCTCTGTCTGTCTGTCTGTCTCTCTCTCTCTTTCTATCTATCTATTTCTCGCTCTATCTATCTATCTATCTCCAAACTCAAGTGGAGATGATATCACAGTACCGGGTATCTTAAAAGGTAATCTCCCCCACCTCTCTCTCCCTCTTCCTCCTCCTCCCCCTCCTCTCCCTCTACTCCCCTCCCTTCCCCTCTCCCCTCCCCCTCCCCACCAGCAATCATCGTTTTTACCCCGCATAATCACAGCAATCATCCCTTACCTCTTCTCCTCAATGGACACTTACTCTCACTTTATCGCTTATATTTATATCATCATCATCGTCATCATCATCTAATCCTGTGTTGCCTCATGAGGAGATTAGAAGCCCCGGGCCAGGCAAGTTGGTTCAAACATTTAAGATGAGAGTGACCAGCCTCACTCATCCCTGAGTGGCATTACAATAGCAATAAACCCTCAACCACCCCTTGGATGTAAACCTGCACTGACCCAATCCGACTGGAGCTCCTTAATTACCCACTAATCAACCATGCGCCATAATTTGGTTATACGGTTACCGCCCAGCGTAGTAAATGGTTCCCTGGTGTACAGGAAACCATTTGGCTTGTCATTCAGTGTAGAGCCACCCGTAGACAGAAAGAAGAGGAAAGAATGAAGGAAAGAAAGAGAAGAGGACGGAAGGAAAGAAGGAAGGACGAGAGGAAAGGGAAATCATGCGGGAGCAGTACTACATCGAGTGAGTGGATGGTAAGCGCCCCCACCTATTTCAATTAACATTTATTTTATGAGAGAGAGAGAGAGAGAGAGAACGCCATCTGCTTCCCATGACCAATTAACACACGACTACGCCACTACCCGCTGTGAAGAAATCTGCACAGGTGCTAATGACTCTCGAGCTGTAACATCTATGAAAACACCCTTGACGCATAATTACCCCTATTTAAAGTCGGTCATTAACCCATCACGTGAGCCATAAACAATAATTAAGGCATTTGAATCCAGGTGACGGCTTTTTCACTCTATTACCTCAGCTCACGAAGATGGACGCGTATGCACCTCTGTGTGTCTGTGTACAGGATATCTCAAAAAGTTGTTATCGGATTTCAATGATATTTGGTGAGTATGTGGGTAGTGGGTCAAGGAGGAATTTATTAGATTGTGAGGTAGCTCCGACTGCAGAATTAATTAATACATTCTTTTGGCATTGGCGGGGGTATGCACCCTCTGTGATAATGTAACAGGGCAGACTAAGACCACAGAATCAATTGTGTGTGCGAGTGAGTAATAATGACAGTAACTGAGCACTTAAAATAGTGAGCGAGTAAGTGGGTAATATAGTAAGCAAGTGGGTAAGCAAAAATGATAGCTAATGAGTAATATAGTGAGTTAATAAGTCAGCAACAAAGATACTGAACGAGTAAATGAGAAATAAAGACAGTGAACGTGTAAGTAATAAAGAAACCCCAGTGAATGACTGAGTGTAAAGATAGTGAATTAGTAACCAAATAGTAGAGACAGTGTGTGGGTAATAAAGACAATGGGTCAGAAAGTGGACAATAAAGTTAATGACCAAGTGAATAATAGTGACCTAGTATAAGACAGGAAGCAAGTAAATCAGCAATAAATATGGTAACTGCACAATAAAGGTAGTAAGCAAGTAAGTGAGCGATAAAGATAGTAAGATAATCCAGGTATCACGTTACTCTCACAACCTGGCTGTCACGTGACCTGGGTACAGGCGGGTCCAAAAAAAAAAAAAAAGAGCTAATCCTGCCTTTAATGTGTACCCTGTACTTTTTGACATTCCCAATTCTTCTGTGTGTGTGTGTGTGTGTGTGTGTGTGTGTGTGTGTGTGTGTGTGTGTGTGTGTGTGTGTGTGTGTGTGAGAGAGAGAGAGAGAGAGAGGGGGGGGGGGCAATATATCGTATGCCTAACCGCTCCATTTTTAAGTCTCTCCTAAGCTGAATAAAATACTTAGACGATGAAGAATGAAATATAAACGAATTCCTCTAACATAAAGGTGCTCATATACAAAATCTTTCTGCCTATTGACCGAAAATTTATGCATTAGCTTCGTTCAGGCAATGGTCAGTGCGGCGTGTACGTTATCTGACACCCACGCACAAGGACGCACGTGGCTGGCTGATAATTACGTGAAATGTATAGTCTGGTACGTGACTGGCTGGTAATTACGTGAACTGTATATAGCCCAGTACGTGATTGGGAAATAGGGTGAGTTGTTATGACTGGTACGTGACTGGGTACAAATAACGTGAATTGCATTGCCTAGTACGTGACTGAGTAAAAAGGTGAACTGGTGTGACTGGCACGTGATTGGGTAATAATACACGTGATTTATTAACATTTAACACCTTCAGGCCGAGGACGTAGATGAATTTATTCTAGTTAACGCCGTGCCGGTATTCTCGTCGGTTAAGGAAGCTCCCTAACACCTTTCCCAGAGTGGTTTATTCTGATTATTACACCTTGCCGTCCTCTTCAGTTACTTAAATCTTTTTAATATCACCAAACTCTGCATAAATAACGTACAAAACAATATTACCCAGTCGTACGCATCATTCACTCACAACTCTCACTCACTCACTCACTCACTCTAATCCTTGACTCACTCACGCACTATCTCTCACTCTAATCTTTACTCTCTATCTCTCACCCAGGCTCAATCAAGTTTTAAACCTTTAATGTTCAATTGTCATTCACATGCACATATGATTATTCTCACTCACTCACTCACTTTCACCTCTGCCTCACATCTCACTCACTTTCACACCTTCACCTCTGACTCACATCCCACTCACTCACTCACTTTCACACCTTCGCCTCTGCCTCACATCTCACTCACTTTCACACCTTCACTTCTGACTCACATCCCACTCACTCACTTTCACACCTTCGCCTCTGCCTCACATCTCACTCACTTTCACACCTTCACCTCTGACTCACATCCCACTCACTCACTCACTTTCACACCTTCGCCTCTCACTTTCACCTTTGCTCCTACTTCACATCCTCTAATTTCTTTGTTCTTTCTCTTTCCTACCTCACATCTGCTTACTTTCTTTTGTGTTTCTCCTTTTTAGCTCACATCCGCTCGATTTCTCTTTCTTTTTTGCACCCCCTGTTAAAATCCAAGCTACATTTTCTGTTTATCTTAAATGTCATGCAGTTCCCCCTTCCCCCCTCTCTCTCAAATATTTTTCTCTGCTTCCATTCCTCCCTTCGTCCTACTCTCTCTCTCTCTCTCTCTCTCTTATCGATTTTCTCACACTCTTCCAAGCCTACATAATCTCTCAAACCACTCTCTCTCAAGTCTTCATCGTCTTTCTCTCCTCTCCTCCTCTTCCCTCCTTTCCTCTTATATCTTTCTCTTCTCTTTTCTTCATTTCTCTCCTCCTCTTCCCTCTGTTTTTCTTCTTGTCCCCTACTTTCTCTTCTCTCTCCCTCCTATCCACTTCTCTCCTTTTTCCTCTCTCTCTCTCTCTCTCGATCTATCCTCGTCTCGTTTTCTTCACTTCCATTTTTTTCGTTTTTTTCCTCCCTCCGTCCCCCCCCCCTCTCTCTCTCTCTCTCTCTTTCTCCTCGCCTCAGTTTCTTCACTTTTCCACTTAACTTTCAAGCTTTTTTTTTTTTCTTACGCCTTTCTCTTTCATTCCTTCAATCTCTTTTCACCTCCCTTTTTCTCCCACCCTCTTACATTCTTCGTCCTCTCCTCTCTCCTCTCCTACACACACACACACACACACACACACACACACACACACACACACACACACACACACACACATACATACACACACAAACACAATAACAACAAAACATCACACCACAATGTCAAACCACACACACACACACACACACACACACACACACACACACACACACACACACACACACACATTATAACAACAAAACATCACACCACAATGTCAAACCACACACACACACACACACACACACACACATTAACAAAATCATACCCTTAAGCAATATTTCTCTCTCTCTCTCTCTCTCTCTCTCTCTCTCTCTCTCTCTCTCTCTCTCTCTCTCTCTCTCTCATACTACTAATTCAACTGCACATACATTTCTCACATTTTAAATCCAATAAAGAGAAATCAGAAATACGAGTATATCAATCGAGCTATCAAAGACCGAGAGAATGACTAGGAGTGTTATATGAGTAAGGTGCTAGGGAAAGGGGGAGGAGGAGAGGTAGACTAAGGATGAGGGGGAGGGATGGGCAGAGGGAGACTGAGGATGAGGTGAAGGGAGGGTAGCCTGATGGTGGAAGACAAGGTGACATGGAGGTTATTCATTTGTGGTCACCCCTTGCAGGATTAAAGTGGCTGGATGTACATACAGTAGACACAAGCAGATATACAAATCGAAAGGCAGACAGACGAGCGTAAACAGACTCATAGATAGACAGACTGACAAATGGATAAATGGATACAGACAGACAAACAGACAGATAACGAGAAAGACAAATGGATTGATGGGTAGATAGACGTATACACAGACATACAAATAAATAAATAAATACCATATAGACAGACAGACAGACCGATATATAAACAGATACAGACAGACAGCAAAGACAAAGGAGGAATTGGGCTGAGGTGGCAGTATTCTTGAGGGTGTTTGCGTTACCTACTGTTGTCGAAAAAGTTTGAAGAGGACGTTATCTAGCAGGGAGTGTCTGTCTGTCTGCCTGTCTGCCTCTATAGGCTACCTGTCCGCCTGTATGTCTGTATGTCTGGCTTTCTGTTTGCCCCTGTGTCTGTCTGTCTCTTTATCTGCCTGTATGTCTTCGTCTCTGTCTGCTTCTGTCTGTCTCTGTCTGCTATTTGTTTCTGTCTCTCTGTCTATCTCTCTCGCACATATCAACAAGATCACGACACTTCAATCTCCACAGCGAGTATTCACACGATAATCCCTCCCTCTCTCTCTCTCTCTCTCTCCCTCTCGGTCATGATTTTCTCCTCAATCTATCCACCCATCTATCTCTCTTCCAAACACCCCATTCTATCTATCACAGTTAATCCATTAAATCACCACTCCTTTCCATCCACCCATCCAACCACCCATCCATTCATTCACGCATCAACCTATGCATCCAACCACGCATCCATCCATCCATCCACCTATTCATCTATCTATATATCTATCTAAATCTCCTTTAGCTAATCCATGTCATCACCTCTCCTATCCAGCATCTTCCAGGAACACTTGTCTCCTCTCTGGCTTCTTGTGGTGTTAATGTAAGATGCTCCTTCACAAAGCTTGGAAGAACACACCATTTAAATCTGTCTGTCTGTCGCTCTCTCCCTCTCTTTCACTGTCATTCTTACTAGATATTTTTCTCTACTCCTTTTTCCCCTCCTTTGTATTTCTCTCTCTCTCTCTCTCTCTCTCTCTCTCTCTCTACTCTTCCCCTCTATTTGTTCATCTAACTATATCTACCGTACCTATCTATCCACTCATCATTCTATCCATCCACCCATCTCTAAGCATCTATCCATCTATCCACCCACTCGTCTATCTATCTATTTATCTATCTATCTCCTTGGCTTCTTATACGACTAATGCAAAAAATCTTTCGTCCCGCGTGCTGTAAGAAAAGCCTTTTATCCTCGCTATTTAGAGACGCAACACCACATCCTCCTTTCACCAAACTCATTTTCACTCCTCTCTCTCTCTCTCTCTCTCTCTCTCTCTCTCTCTCTCTCTCTCTCTCTCGGAAAGACGCAGTTAAAGAACGAGAGGAGTGGAAATGAGTTATCTGAAAGTAGTAGCTATGTGGAATTAGTGGGAGTCATGAGTAAGAGAAGTGGAAATGAGTTACCAGTATCCCCATATGTTCACTTCCACTCCTTTCACTCTTCGAAGGACGCAGGTCAAGTAAGGGGAGTGGAAATGAACTAGGTCTATTATATCAGAGAGGAACATCTGCAACTCCTCATCCTCATTTCACCTTACTCATTTCCACTCCTCTCACACTTAGAAGGACACAAGCCAGGAGTGAAGGAGGTGGAAATGAGCTACCGTAGTTATATATCAGAGGGGAACATTTGTAACTCCACATCTTTCTTTCACCTTACTCATTTCCACTCTCTCTCACTATTGGAAGAACACGTCAAGAATGAAGGGAGTGGAAATGAACTAAGAGGAACATCTGTAACTCCACCTCCTCATTT
>NC_137018.1:54229776-54444776 GCF_032717465.1 Coenobita brevimanus | reverse complement strand
TACCCTCCCCCCAACTCACCCCCCCCTTCCTCATATACCTCTCAACTCCATCCCTCCACCTCATCCTCGGTCTACCTCTCCCTCTCCCTCCCTCCACCTCACCTACATACACCCTCTTAGTCAGTCTTTCAGAGGGTGTAGGAAAATAAATAAATTCAGAAATATAAACAGACAGATGGATAAGTAAACAGAAACAGACAGATAGATAGACAGATAGATAGACACCGGTAGTCACACGAATAAGGAAGTGAATCTACCATAAAAGCAAGGCTATAAACGCTTTGGATTATGTTGACATGTTGAATGGATGAATGGATGGTGGGTGTGTGGGTGGATGGTGGGTGAGTGGGTGGGTGGGTGGGTGGATGGTTGGATAGATGGAAGGATAGTTGACTGCTGAATGAATGAATGAATAGAAGGATGAATGAATGGATGGACGGATGGAAGGATGGCAGAGTGGCTGACTGCCTTCAATCCATTAGAAATTTCGAAATGGAGGGAGAGAGAGAGAGAGAGAGAGAGAGAGAGAGAGAGAGAGAGAGAGAGAGAACGTGCGTCATCATAGAGAAAAGACCAGCCTAGAGATTTACACCGTGGGAGTTATTTTCTCATATTTTTAACTCTCACTCTCTCTCTCTCTCTCTCTCTCTCTCTCATGGGTGTGTAGGGGGTTATGTAGGAGTAAATTATAGTACTGATAGCTTCTCTCCCTTAACACCTTGTAGGCTAATAATAATAATAGTAATAATAATAATAATAATAATAATAATAGCAGCAGCAGTAGTAGTAGTAGTAGTAGTAGTAGTAGTAGGAGGAGGAGGAGGAGGAGGAGGAGGAGGAGGAGGAGGAGGAGGAGGAGGATAATAATAATAATAATAATAATAATAATAATAATAATAATAATAATAATAATACCAATAACATTATCAATTACGTATGGTATAACAAAACACCCATATCATTTCTGGATCCCACACATATTACATTTATACCAGGAATTACATAGTATTGTACGCTCTCTATACACTACTGACATTTAGAGCTTATACACAGCTCAACGACAGGCTATTATAGTTCTCTCTCTATTAAAGCTCTCTGTATCATCTCTAAAGGAAGCTCTTAACCAAGCTTTTCTCATAAGCTCTACGTATCATCTTTCAGTAAGCTCTAAACCATTAACAAGCTCTACATCACAGCATCTCACAGTAAGCTCTTCGTCCCAGGTCCCCACGCGGACGTAACACACCCTAAAGCTCTACACATCTCCACATGCAACAAGTCACATCTAAAGCTCTATGTATCACCTCTGCAGTAAGCTCTTAGCCATTAACAAGCAATCTCAGACGAAGCTCTACATCGCAGCATCTCTACAGTAAGCTCTCCACTGCTCATCTCCACTCTAAGCCCTAAAGCTCTACAAAATATCTCTATAACAGGCTCAAAAAAAAAAATGCTTAAGCTCAACTAGCATCTAGCCTACTCCCCTCTCCCCTAAGCTCATCGTGTCCTATACAATGTCTCTACAGTAAGCTCTCCGCTCATCTACTTACCTCGACTCCGAAGCTCACCCTGTCCCCCTGAACCCTTACTTAAACCTTAGTCATTGTGTGTGTGTGTGTGTGTGTGTGTGTGTGTGTGTGTGTGTGTGTGTGTGTGTGTGTGTGTAAGTCAGCCTGTCTATTTATCAGTCTATCTGATTGGGCCTTCATCCATGCAATTATCAATCATTTCAAAACCAGTGAATCATGACGTGAAAACTGCCACCAATTATTTCTGATGACGATGATGATGATTATCATTATTATTATTATCATCAGTAGTAGTAGTAAGAGTAGTAGTTGTAGCTGCAGTAGTAGTAGTAGTAATAGTAGTAGTAGTAATAGCAGTAGTAGTAGCCAAAGTAGTAGTGGTAGTGGAGGAAGCTGTAGTAGTAGTAATAGTGGTAGCAGTAGGATATGCAACCCCATGCTCATCTGAAATGTGAATCAACTGAACTGCAGGTTAAGTCACCCTTCTGCGGTCCACCATCCTCCTTCCGGGGGACAGGAAGAGCTGACTATCTGTGCATAGCCTGGCAGTGGAGCCACCTAGTTATATCAGTGCCACCACATGAAGGCGGGCGTCCCTCTCCATCCCCACTGAGCTTACAGTACATTCAGCTTAATATAATTTTTCTTAGCTGGCAAACACTTAACAATATCTAGAGCAAATAACACGAAAAATACACACAAAGAAAATTGTTCAGGATAACAACCGCTACTTTTTTCAATCGTAAGAAATGGCTTAAGACTTTTTATGAATACTGTATTCGACCTCGCCTTACACTTTTAAGCCTGGATTACCCGTGACCGAGAGATGCGTGTGCCCCCCTCCTCCCGCTCTCTCATATTACTGTGGCAATCCAACTGCTACGTCAAATTCATCTCGTTTTCCTAGTAAGACCTGTTAGTACTACTTTTCCTTGTAACTGCCTCTCTCTCTCTCTCTCTCTCTCTCTCTCACATCCTCCTCTTATTACCCGACTATAACATTTCTCTGACTACCAATTACAGCATCTCTATCACCGCCTCGCCCAATTTGCAATGGCAGTCTCGCCCTCCCGTGCAACGATAAACACAATAACCTTGAAACTTCTCGTGTTACATAACCTCCAACTTGATCTGCGAGTCACAGTATTATCAGAAAAAATAAAAAAGACTACATAGAATATACTCAATAACAACAATATACAGGTTAAGAAAGGAGTGGAGATAACAATGGAGGAATAAGTTCAACAGTAAGGGTAGACGGGAGTAGCATATAACCCCACCACAACGAAGGTTGGAGGTGCACTGTCATGGCCCCCACAGTGCGTTACGTCAAAGGCACGATGACGAGGTACGATAACCTCCTCCAAGTCCACATTCCCGCCCTCCAAGTTACCAAAGTTATATTATTCGGTATGTTTTCCAATCAGCAACATTTTCTTTAAGAATTTTCACCAAATTATATCCACAGTATATCGATTTTAAATTAATATTCCCATTTAGCATTTTTTTTGTCTTCAATCCACTCTGAGGGCAAGTTTAGCGACCTCTGAGTCTGGTCTAGGATTCACAAACAAACTTAAGATGAATTTTCTGTCGTGACTGTTCTTCATGCAGGAAGGACAAGGAAAAGAAAGTACAAACTTTCCGTGCCTCTACGTCTTCCAGCAAAATGGTATCTAAGTTACGACGGAGACATAATCGTAAAATGCGTTTGTGAATCTCTCAAGGTTTGGCAACTCGACTGGCCTCTCCCGCGCCACGCTACGCCACATTCGGGTACAGTCATCTCGGCCGAGCATCATTTGTACCCTATGTTCTCTTACGTGGCAGGCGTACTCAGACGTGATCTAATAAACGTTGATGAAAGTAGGGGTTCACATCCCATGCAGGAAGAACATTATGATTCAATGATGCGTTCCACATAACCGTGCGAGCCAAGTACCGAAATATCCTCAACGTTGGATTATGTAAGTGCGAGACCGACAAAAAATACGCCGAATATTTGCCATCTGTGCCAACTTCAATGAGTCTTTGACCTTTAAGCGGTACATAAATAAAAGTTTGATGAGAGACCGACAACCATAAAAAATTCTGTCGGGAAAAATAGAAAAAAGAGAAGGAAAAAGTGGAGCGAGGAGGAGGAGGAACCACTCGCCGGCATCCCCTCCATATCTATTCCTCCCTCTCACCCTCTTTCCCACCCTCCCTCCCAGGTCCTCCGCCTCTCCTAAACTTGGCGTAGGTTAGGTCGGCAGCATCGAGGCCTCAAGAGAAAGGCGTACTCAGCTTTAACACTGAGCCAGGGAGAGACAGGAGAGGTAAACACGGACAAGGAAGGAACCGATCGATAAAGCCCGCCAACCTGCACGCTGAAGAAGCCACACCAACGCACTCTTTAAAAATCCTGCCTAAACCGCCATTTTTACTATATTTTAACTACAGTAGGTTTGTTTTCAGCCGATGGAGCTGGATCACTACCTCACCCTGAACATAATCGTGGTTGCATGCAATTCGATGTCTTAAGTTAGGAAGTAGCAGCAAGTCTCCTTGGTTAGGCTACTATAATTCATGTTTGGAGATGTTCGTCCTCTTGCAGCTTATTTCACGTAACTCAGTGGGAGAGTAAAACAATACTATGGCTCTACGTCCTTCCCCTAGCACTTCTTCGTGACTACCATCATATTCCAGTCTTAATCTTGTGTGTGAACTCAGCATTCAAGATGGAGTAATGGAAATTTTATGCCACGTTAAAGTAAACAGAATATAGTTACCGTAGTCGTGGCTAATGCAGTTCCATCAGTCTTAGTTATGAGGTACAAAATGACTCCTTGGTTACTAGTCAAATCGGCCCTTCAGTCAGACCGCCCTTGACCCTGAGCTTAAAGGGGTTAGGAATCTTCGGGAGGGGAAAAGGAAAAATAAAAGCGCTATACCAGTTGGAATAATTCAGTTTCGAAACTTTACAAAGTGATCGATATACTGAGCCTCCAGAGTGAAGGGGCGCGCGCGCGCGCACACACACACACACACACACACACACACACACACACACACACACACCACAGCCCTGTGTCTGGTGTTGGGCTTGAGTTCCTGTAAATACATACCGTACTATACAGGTTCTTCAGGCCTGCTAATACCACGCTATTTCAATGAGCTTAGGGGGAACCTTAATAATAATCATGGAGTTTACGATGAAAATATAATAATCTGCGGAGTATAATGACGTCTTTTTTTATATACCGGTTTTCTTCTTACAGGTAATATTATTCTATATTATATTCAGGGAAGACTTTGGGCACAGAAAGGATCGATTCGTGCACGTAGTGGTGGATACAGCACGGCGTCGAGGGCTGACAACCTGACTGGAGGGCTGACAACCTGACTGAAGGGTTGACTGGAGGGCTGACAACCTGACTGGAGGGCTGACAACCTGACTGAAGGGTTGACTGGAGGGCTGACAACCTGACTGAAGGGTTGACTGGAGGGCTGACAACCTGACTGCAGGGTTGACTGGAGGGCTGACAACCTGACTGATGGGGTTGACTGGAGGGCTGACAACCTGACTGAAGGGTTGACTGGAGGGCTGACAACCTGACTGAAGGGTTGACTGGAGGGCTGACAACCTGACTGAAGGGTTGACTGGAGGGCTGACAACCTGACTGATGGGTTGACTGGAGGGCTGACAACCTGACTGATGGGTTGATTGGAGGGCTGACAACCTGACCGATGGGTTGACTGGAGGGCTGACAACCTGACTGAAGAGTTGACTGGAGGGCTGACAACCTGACTGCAGGGTTGACTGGAGGGCTGACAACCTGACTGCAGGGTTGACTGGAGGGCTGACAACCTGACTGATGGGTTGACTGGATGGCTGACAACCTGACTGAAGGGTTGACTGGAGGGCTGACAACCTGACTGAAGGGTTGACTGGAGGGCTGACAACCTGACTGAAGGGCTGACTGGAGGGCTGACAACCTGACTGAAGGGTTGACTGGAGGGCTGACAACCTGACTGAAGGGTTGACTGGAGGGCTGACAACCTGACTGAAGGGTTGACTGGAGGGCTGACAACCTGACTGAAGGGTTGACTGGAGGGCTGACAACCTGACTGATGGGTTGACTGGAGGGCTGACAAAATGACTGATGGGGTTGACTGGAGGGCTGACAACCTGACTGATGGGTTGACTGGAGGGCTGACAACCTGACTGAAGGGTTGACTGGAGGGCTGACAACCTGACTGAAGAGTTGACTGGAGGGCTGACAACCTGACTGAAGGGTTGACTGGAGGGCTGACAACCTGACTGAAGAGTTGACTGGAGGGCTGACAACCTGACTGATGGGTTGATTGGAGGGCTGACAACCTGACTGATGGGTTGATTGGAGGGCTGACAACCTGACTGAAGGGTTGACTGGAGGGCTGACAACCTGACTGCAGGGTTGACTGGAGGGCTGACAACCTGACTGCTGGGTTGACTGGAGGGCTGACAATCTGACTGAAGGGTTGACTGGAGGGCTGACAACCTGACTAGAAGCACAAGTCACAGCCACACAGCAAATTGGTCCACTGTCAATCACTCGCCGCTGGTCCGCTGCTGACATGTCCATCACTAACACAATATTTCATTTCTTCGACGCAGACAACAGTGACTTAATTACCAAGGGGGGCCCGGGGGGGTACCAGGGCCCCTCAGTCAGATTCTTAGCCCCCCTCACTGTCCCCCTCCACCCCATTAGAAACTTGGGATTGAGTTTACAGATTTACATAATGGGTCTAGCCCCCTCCTCTTTCCCCCAGAATAAGGCTTGGTCCCCCCTCCCCCATCTATGGAGACCTACGCCGGGATGTGCTCGTCGTTTTAGCAAGCCCCCTAACACCTACTTTCTCTCTCTCTCTCTCTCTCTCTCTCGCTCTCTCTTTCCACTAGCGTATGATCAATGCACCCTTCTCATTACGGGACTACGCATAATGACCCAATATCCACACCGCTCATTACACATGCGGCCAATAAATTACATTCATGACACAATCTCTCACGTAACTAACTTATATAACCGAACTGATCCATGGTTTACCCTATACTCCCTTCACTTTAAACTGGCCTAAAACTGCCATACCTCAATCCCTTTCAACTGAACAATGACAGCCTATACTCCTTTCCCTAAAACTTGGCCCCAAATTGCCATTCCTTATATCACTGCCTTGTATAATACTCATTTCACTCTGGCGACATAAAATTGCCATCTCTCCATCTTGAATGCCGAATTGCAACGATATATTAGCCCTAGAATACGATGCCAGTTACGAAGAAGTGCTATGGAAGGATGCAGAACCGTAGTACCGTATTACCGTATTTTATTCTGCCGCTGAGCTATGGGAAATAAGCTGCAAATGGACGAAAATCTCCCGGCAAGTTAAAATGAACGAACTTTAGTCTCTCTGTCTCTGTCTCTCTCTCTCTCTCATTCTCCAGTATACCATGCTGCTTCTATACATCAATGCACATTAATTCATTCAGTAATACAAGCTCTTAATAATTCAAATCATCTAAATTATAATAAACTCGTTTTATTCTTACATTCGCACTTACAAACACGCTGACTCATCAAATCTACCTAGCTGGTGACCCCAGCATGTTTTAACCTTGTCACTTCGAGCACGTACCATCCCCCCCCCCTCTCTCTCTCTCATTCTTGGTATCACTATATGCTTCTACACAGCTAAGGGAGACATTTGCGCTGATGGGATGAAATGGTTTATACCGTATCTAACCACTCCATTCGCATTGAAAAAAAAAAAAAAAAGCGTAAAATCATCTGAATGAGCGACACTTTATTAACAAGACAAACAAAAAACATCTCTGATAGCCGCACTCACCCCAACCGTATCCACCATCCCTACACATCCCCAAATACGTCCCTTGTGTTCTCAGACACCCCAGACGCACGACAGACACACCAACAATACCTCGACCCCTTAGACGTGTTCATAAAATTCTATGGTAGCAACGCGACATATTTTATCCTTTAGTGAGAGTGAGTGACACAGTTAGGGACACACACACACACACACACACACACACACACACACACACACACACACGTACAAGTATAAATTAAAGTTTAGTCCCATAACTACTTCATCATTCACCACCATTTTTAACTTCTTTTAACTTTTATACAGATGATCCATTACGACAGATGGAAAGGCTGAGTGGGAGACAGGCTAGAACTTGAAATCTTTAACGTTTTGGGCTACAGACTCCCTGATGACGGGTTCTGTGTAGCACTAAATGTTAGAGAGAAATAAAGAATTCAAGCTTTAACCTGTCTCTCTCTCCCACCCCACATAAAACTTACCTTCTCTCAGATAGGAAAATTTTAAGACAACAGGCAGTGACCCATATGTAATGTCCCGGCGCCAACAAGTCAATAGCCATCCCCACAATGAATCAAGCAGCAGGCTATCCATTCTCTCAACCAGCCTGTCAAGCATACAGGTACATAACAGCAGTCATCCTTGTTAGCATGAGGCCAGAGGGAAACAGGAGACCAGCAAGTGACAAAGGGGTGGATGAATTGTGTGTGTGTGTGTGTGTGTGTGTGTGTGTGTGTGTGTGTGTGTGTGTGTGTGTGTGTGTGTGTGTGTGTGTGTGTGTGTGTGTGTGTGTGTGTGTGTGTGCGCGCGCGCGCGCTATGGTTTGCTTGGTACCATACCATAGGCTTGAATGTGCATAAAATGTACCCTCCTCTCTCTCTCTCTCTCTCTCTCTCCTATTGTTCCCCCTGCCTCCAATTACGCCAAGCCTCAAGCATCTCATTTTTACTCTTTCACTCTCTCATGCCCACATCCCTACTTCCCTACTTAGGCTACTTTACTACCGCTTTATTCTTACTTTAATACGGTAACACTTAATTATCACTTACTTTAACAACTCTCGCTTATTTACTTATTTATGACGTCACACACCACTTTAATATTCTCAATTAACTCATATATGGAAATACCACTTACACTCTTTAACCCCTTCCGACCCCCCCCACACACACACAGAGCTAAGACAGCACTCAGTTCAGCAATTCGTCAGCACCCTCCTATCCATTCACTCTCTTTCTCTTAAAGGGAAAGCCCATTTAATTTGGCCTAACTCTCCGTATGAATGTGGCAAAGATTCCTTGGCCTACTTACCTGCCTGCCTACCTAAACAGGCCTACATACTGATACATACATAACCAGCCTATCTACCTGTCTATATCTATCTATCTACTTATTTACTTACCTACCTATTTACCTACTTTCCTGTCAGCCAACCAACCTACCTACCTACCTACCTACCTATATCAATCTGTCTATTTCTCTATCTGTCATTCTGTCTGTCTGTCTATTTATCTGTCCATTAATTTAATGGTAGATGGTGGCGACCATCCACTCACTTGATACAGTGCTGCCTACTTCTTCTTCCATATTTATACGGTAATTTTATTTCAGTCTGCCTTCCTCTATTCCCACTTCTAACTTTCCTTCCTGTCACTTTTTATTACCGTTCTTCCCACTTCAGGTGGCTCTACATTGGGCGACAAGTCATGTAAAATCGCGTAACCTTGGACACCACTTCAACACTGGGTGGTAACCATATAACCAGATTACGGGGTGATGTGGAGCCTACAATGGTGCCCCTGTTAACTAGGTGGACGGAAGAAAAATGTGATATCGAACCAAACCTCCACACTTTTCTCCGCGCCTCCCGGTGGTGAGGCGCTGTCAACCGCAAAGGGACCATCGCTTCCCGCTAAGGGCGGTTGCTTGCCTATGGTTGATGTGTCTGCTCCATCACACTCTGGTTGAACAACAAGAACCCACTTATTTACTTACTTACCTACCTGTTTACCTACTGACCTACCGGTAATTACTTACGCACCTACCTATTAATCTATCTACTATATCTAAGGTATCTAGTTACCCACCTACCTACCAACCTACCCATCCATTTATTTACTTACCTACCTACCTACCGTACCTACCTACCAACTAGCTAATTTCCAGAAGCCTTTTAAGAGCTTGAGGTTAATATGCAAATCGAGTTAGCAGGGGTTTCGCAAAGGCTAAACTTTTTACAAGTCTCTTTTGCGTTTTTTTGTTTTTGTTTTTCGAAAATGAGTTTTTATGGTAAACTCGGAACAACTCGGTCATATCGGCGAAGTGGCTTTGGAGGTTTTCTAACACTTCCTTCTTAGCAGTTTTCTTTGCACACTGCACCACCTGGCCTTTGGTTCCTTCTTCCTTGCATTAAAAAAAAAATCCTCTTGTATGTTGACGCAAAATATGTCCATAAAAAAAAAAAAAAGACAAGCAAGTAGAAGATAATATTTGAAGGTGTAATGTGCAAAACAAATCGCAAAGGAAATTGTACTACGAAGCCTCCTATACCATCTTGTTGGAACTAATGCCAAATTTTATCAAGAGAAGAGTGAGTCATAGGAGACCGAATTTACAACATGAGTTCCCAATAATAATAATAATAATAATAATAATAATAATAATAATAATAATAATAGTGTAGTAGTAGTAGTGTAGTAGTAGTAGTAGTAGTAGTAGTGTAGTAGTAGTAGTAGTAGTAGTAGTAGTAGCAGTAGTAGATTAAGTAAAACACACCAACAACTACATTTATAACTGGCGAAATACTGAAAACTAGTCCTCTCTCTCTCTCTCTCTCCCACTAATCTTTCTCCCCTTCCCTAATGCCCTTCATTCCCCCCTCTCTCTCTCTCTCTCTCTCTCTCTCTCTCTCCCAGGTAAACAAAAGGCAACCCCACAACTCACACACATCCCAACTTTTGCACTGGCTTATGAGTTTACCGTCTCTCTCTCTCTCTCTCTCTCTCTCTCTCTCTCACACACACACACACACACACACACACACACACACACAGGCAGAACCGGCTGAAGTAATGAGAATCTAGGGTTACGTAAAAGACAGGTGATCGTAGTATAAGTAGATACGGTAAAAGTAGATTCCGCAACACATCTCCCTTGGCGAATTATTCAGCACATTAAACCTCACTATCTTCTTGTATATTACTGACCCGGAGTAGGTTAAAAACTACCCCTTCATTCCGACGACGCCCTTTTCAATTTAATCTCTACCAATTTTATTTGAAAATCTTATTCAACTCTAACAAAAAGGTTAAATGGTCCGTATTCTCGTTGGTCAAGGAAGCTCCCTTACACCTTTCCCTGTGCGATTTATTTTGTTTATTACACCTTACTGTCCTCTTCTGTGGTCGTAATAATAACAGTAGGCTAATAATAATAATAATAATAATAATAAAACACAAGGGAATATAAAGGAGTATGTGCAAAATAAATCGCAAGGTGAGAGGTGCTAAGATCCTCCCCATGCCACTGAGATGTCCATTATACTAAGCATGCAGTGAGGTGGCTTCAAGCGCGGAAGTAGCACAGGTAATGAGGAGACAAGCTTAGAAAGAAAACTAGGGCCTTTGTAACTCTCAGGATGCAGTGTAAGGCTTAGATCTTGCACTGTGAGCCAAAGAAAACCTGATTCTTTCTCTCTCTCTCTCTCTCTCTCTCTCTCTCTCTCTCTCTCTCACACACACACACACACACACACACACACACACACACACACACACACACAAAGCCTCTCACGTCATTTTATCACCAGTTACTTTCACGACATAAAACCCTTAAACTCTGAACAATAATGAATCCCTTGTAATAAAATAAATAAATAAATAATAAATAAATAAACAAACAGCATCTCACGTCATCTAATTCTCAGTTATCCTCACGGCACAGAATCACGAAAGTCTGAGCATAAGAGTGACTTCTGACCAACAAGGATTTTTTCTTGTTAAGCTCTTCTGCCACACAAATCAAATATCCTCATTTTATTATCATCTATTATCAGTTAGCGATTTGAATTTAGCTCCGTAATTGTTTTTTTTGTTTTTTCTTGACAATCTTGTGGGTTTCTGGCCTTTGGTTCCTTCTTTCTTGTATTAAAAAAAAAAAAATCAATTACCAGCTCGGCCTACGTCTATTAAGGTACAAGTCAATTTCTCTTTCAATCAAGTTTTTCCCGCCATACTGAGGGGGAACTTATGAAAACCCGTAATTAGACGGCACTATAACTCAGCGCCAATTGAGAAGGGGGGAGAGGGAGAGGGAAGAGGGTGGCCTAAGGGGAGAGGGGGGAGAAGAGGGTGAGGAGAGAGAAGAAGGGAGAGGGTAGCTAATGAAAGGGGAGGGGAAAGAAGGAAGAGGGAAATAGAAAAGGAGAGGGGAGAGGGAAGAGGGCCAGGGGAGAGGAGAGGGGAGAGGGTAATGAAAGGGGAGGGGGAAGAGGGAAGAAGGAAACAAGAGGGAGGGAAAGGAGAGGGGGGAGAGGGATGGGAAAGAGAGAGGGGAGGGAAGGGGAGGTTCGAGGGAAGGGAGGGGAGGGGAGGGGAGGGGAAGGGAAGGGAAGGGGAGAGGAGAGTGGGAAGAGGGAAGGTTCGGAATGGATAGAGGTCAAGTGAAGGGGGAGAGAGAATGAGAGAGATCGGGGAGAAGGGGCGGAAAATGAGGGATGGGGAAAGGATTTGGGAAGAGAGCGAGAAGTAAGAGGAGGAGAGAAGAGGAGGGAGAGAAAAGGAAACTAAGGGAACGGGAGAGCGAAGCGAGGAAGAAGAGACAAGTGAAGGAGGGAGAGAAAAGAGAGAGAAGTGAAAAAGAGGCATGGAAGGAAAGTAGGGAGAAAAAGGAGAGAGGTGACAGGAAAGAGAAGGGGAAAAGGGTAGGGAAGGGGGGAGGGGTAAAGCGGGGTAGGGAGAGGTGGTAACAGTCCCTCTGATAAGATTAGATAACAGCCAGTCAGTCATAGGTAACCAAGTAAAAAAAAAAAAGGAGGGGGGGGGAGTATGGGTCATAAGGGATCTTCAGGCGATTTTCGTAAGTCTCTGAAAGTACAATGTTCTCAGGATTCATTTTGCTTCCTCGTATTATTCGCATTATTAATCATTCCAATATGGCTCATTATTCACTACAGTTTGGTGATGTAATATTTCCATGGATGAATAAAAATACAAATACAAAATAAATGAGTTACAATTATATGATATTACTTACCATTAATATTTTCTCCTAGCCTCTTCTTCAGCCTGTTCACTAATTTGGTGGTAAAATATTAAGACAAATTTATCACACAGGCGATCCAATATCTATCTATATCCAGAGGCCGTGGCTACGGGGTGGCTACAAACAAATCGCCTCCATGTCGCCCTGTCCCCTGCCATTTCGTTGCCCTCCCCGCAACTTACACCCCCCCTCTCTCATATACTTCTCTACTCCATCCCTCCATCTCATTCTCGGTCTCCCCCTCCCTCACACTCACACCGGGACTCATACCGGTAGTTAATCTTGCACTCTCCATCTTCTCTACTCCACCCTTCCATCTCATTCTTGGTCTACCAATCCCTCTCCCCTTTCCATCTCACTCACATACTCTCCTAGTTAGTCTTTCAACCTCCATCAAATATACGGTACACAATTCAAATTTAAGAAAGTTTAAGCATAGGCTACGTGATCCTGTTAATTACACAATGTACAGTCACAGTCAAGAATTTTGCTCCAATTTTTGGTCGATGAATTACGAACTCTTACACAAGATTCTGAAAAAGTCTCCTGGGTTTCGAAGATACGGTCACTAAGTTTCAAATATCATCGTTCACTGTCTTAATAGTTACCATTAGGCAGGAGATCGATATTAGGGTCCGCTACAACAGATGAACCATCCAGAATAGTCACTGTCTCATCCGTACACCGCCACCGGGACTGCCCCCCAACAACCGTACGTACAGTCAACCAAAAAAATTCGGTATCGAACATCTTACCGCACATATCATTCTGAAATATGGACGAAGCATTGTAATATATGGTGCACCCTGTGATTATAAGCACAAATATCATCCTTGGTAATCATTAAGACTTGAAATCGCACAAAAGTTCAAAGTCTGGGTGTTCTGGTTTTTTCAAGGCACTAGGATAACAGATTCAAGTGTGTCCTATACTCGCTCATACTTTTGTGGTTGACTGAACGTATCTTCGTGACCAAATTTCCTCATCCACAGACACGTGTAATTTCCCCACTAATTACTATGACCTCTTAACGTCTGGCTGTTTCAAGACAATCTGTAATATTAATATCTTCGGAGAACTTTCGCAACATCAAGGACTAGGTACATGATCAGCACTAGTTCACATAATATATACCGTATATGTATATATATATAGTATACCGGTATACGTATAAGAGAGAGAGAGAGAGAGAGAGAGAGAGAGAGAGAATAACATTAGTCTTGCTCACACGCGACTGTTGCCCACCCTGACCTCGCCAACACCGATAGTGCTCACGTGGGCTCGAAGTTCACGGGGGGGGGGGGAAGGAGGAAGGGGGGAATTAACCCTTTGAATCCAACTCACGCCCTTTATCCCTTATATTTCCTGCTACTACGCCCTTTTCACCTTAACTTGGCCCTTTTGCAGCTCTTATTTCCTTTTATGAGACAGGGAGGGCGATGAGGGACGTTGTATAACCTCGCGGTGGAGCCGGCCAGCTATATCAGTGCCACCACATGAAGGCGTGCCTTTCCATCGCCAGGGGTTAAAGGTAAAGAAATTAATAAATATGGGGAGGGATTGCACGTAGTATCATTATCTGATTACTGTGATAAGGTGATATGCAGTTGCTGACCCACTTAGGTAACACATTCTGCCATCATCACCCTGCCCCCCCATTCCTTCCCCATACCCCCAACATCCCACCCACAGTCCCAGTTCCTCATATCCTCAACCCACCCCATCATTTCACACGTACTCCGCCATACTCCCAGTTCCACATTCCCCAATCCATCTCATCACTCCACTCTATCTTCACCATCCTCCCGGTACTCCACATTTCACCCATGCTCCCAATTCCCCAATCCATTTCAACATTCCACCCATTCTTTCCACATCACTCCCACCGCATCACGCTGGAGTATAACGTGACTGTGCTATCACGAGGTGGGGTAAGGTAGGGTAGGGTAGGGCAGGATAGGGTAAGGTAGGGTAGGATATGGTAGGAGAGGACAGGGTAGGGCATTTGGTAGGATCACTTGATAACACGGTCAGTACAATCGGTATTAGGTCCCCCTCTCTCTCTCTCTCTCTTTCATAGGTTAGCCCTTTTTTTGCTACTAAAACCGTGGATTTTATTTAGGCTATTACGAGACGATATATAATTTTTCCCATTCTAAAAACAGCCCAGCGGTCAAAAGGTTAAGATTTATTTAAAGATGTCGCTTCTACGTAGAATAAAATCGCTTAGTAATAGCTAGCAATACCAAGGGAAAGGTTACCATTATATACAGTATATATACATACACACACACACACAAACACCTATCCCTCCCCACACACACACACCTCACTCCTCTCTCTCTCTCTCTCTCTCCCTTGGCACACCTTTGCATGACAATCGCAATTTTAACAGTGCTACGGGATCGCTAAATATAGCTTGAACAGGCAAGAAAAGAACTGATAAAATAGGTATATCTGGCAACCCCCTCATACGTCTGAGGAGAGAGAGAGAGAGAGAGAGAGAGAGAGAGAGAGAGAGAGAGAGAGAGAGAGAGAGAGAGAGAGAGAGAATAGGAAGAGTGTTGGCAGTTACTGAAGTAGGGCAAAAAATTTAAAGGACTGGCAATAACAAGGTCAGGAGGAAGAAGGACGGATGGAAGGAGGGAAGGAAGTATGGAAGGAAAAAAGGAAGGCAGGAGGGAAGGAAGGAAAGAAGGAATAAAGGAAGGAATGAGGGAAGAAAGAAAGGAAGGGAGGAACGGAAGGAAGGAAAGGATGAAGAAAATAACGAAGGAATTAAGAAAGGAATGAGGAAAGAAAGAAAGAAAGAAAGGAAGGAAGGAAATAAATGGAGAAAAATTATAAAATGCGGAATTTAGCATCAGTAGCTGGTTACTGTTTTTGTCGATGTCTACAACACACAGACACACACAGACACACACACACACACACACACACACACACACATACCTACGGGTAATATCAGTTTTCTCGGTCTATCTTAACCTGCTCGTGATTCCTGCCATTTCGGTGTTTATTTCCCGCAGCTGACAGAATAAGACAATACTATCTATCTATCTATCTATTGCCAGACGCCTCAATCCCGTTTGGGGTGGCCACAAACAAATCGCCTCCAAGTCGCCCTGTCCCCCGCCATTTCACTGCCCTGCTCCCAACTCACACCCCCCTCTCTCATATAGGCTACCTCTCCACCCCATCCCTCCATCTCATCCTCGGCCTCCCGCTCCCTCTTCCCCCCTCCACCTCACTCACATACATTCTCTTCGTCAGTCTTTCACCCTCCATCCTCTCCACATGGCCAAACCATAATTTCAAAATCCTTCCCATACCACTTCTTCGTAACAAGCACCGTATTTTAATCTTCATCTCTTGTTATAGTTCAGCATTCAAGATGGAGAGAAGATAAATTTACGCCCAGTGAAAGTGAACAGCATATACCTACCTTCATACCTACCTACCTACCTACCAACCTTCCTACCTCCCTCCCTACATACCTACCTAACCTCATATGCTACCTATCTACTTACCTACCCGTCACTCTACTTGCCAATCGATCTTTTCTTCTCTCTATCAAATGTCAATGCAATGGAATTTTATGCATCTTACGGTACGGCTAACGGACGTCTTTACTCGGCTAGAATTCCTTATTATACCGATGGCATACAATATCCTACGACCGCGTCCTTACCAAACGCTTGCTGGGGCGGGCAAGAGTTCTAAATCACTGTAAACCAGGAATCACTGTAAACTATAAATCACTATATATAACCCATAAATCATTGCAGACCATAAAAATCCTCATCTCCCCCACCAGCATCTGTGGGGCCACTTGTATGACTTGTAGCGATATAAAAAAATATACCGGCACGGTGAAAAGATATATATAAGCAGTATATAACGGCAGCGAGGTGCTGTAAGCAAATAAATCGCTAAGGAAAAGATGCAAGGGAGCTTACTTAACCGATGAGAACACGAGACCATATCCATAAGTAAGAGATGAAAAATATATATACATTATAACAAGATATAAACAGAACCGTATAAATGAGAGTATCAAGGGATATATAGTAAGCATAATAAATCGCTAAGGTATAGGTGCTAAGAAGCTTCCTTAACAGTAGGCCTATTCAATTTCCTGCTGGGTCGAGTAACTTAAATAGCAG
Source organism: Coenobita brevimanus (assembly GCF_032717465.1). Taxonomy (NCBI): domain Eukaryota; kingdom Metazoa; phylum Arthropoda; class Malacostraca; order Decapoda; family Coenobitidae; genus Coenobita; species Coenobita brevimanus. The sequence continues at coordinate 54,427,942 of NC_137018.1, read as the reverse complement.
TTGTGATTTCCGTAGGTTTTTTCTTTATCATATAGGCCTAGGCAGAATATACTGACTGGATTTCCAACTGTTTGGACTTGGAGGCATAGGCTAGATAGAAATTGTGTGTGTGTGTGTGTGTGTGTGTGTGTGTGTGTGTGTGTGTGTGTGTGTGTGTGAGAGAGAGAGAGAGAGAGAGAGAGAGAGAGTCGGTCAGTTGGTTAGTCATTCATCGTTTCATCTACCGTATCTCTCTCTTCATCCAACCATTCATCCTTCCATCTATCTATCTCTTCATCCATCCACCCAACCATCCAACCTTCCACCCATCACATCTATCCACCCACCCATCCTTCAATCAACCCATCCAACCAACCAACCATCCAATATACACAGGAAGAACACCCCATATCATAGTCCTGGGCATGTGTTTTTCACTGTCACCTTCATTGGCCCTGTGTCTGGCAGTGAAAAAGGGACTGTCCAGAACGTGGCCACTTTTTCTCAATATTGACAGTTTGTATTTATAACCGACGTGAGGACGTTCACGAGGACATGAAACTTTGAATAAAAAAATACCGATACGTGAGAATACCAAGCAGTAAGGTTTAGAATACATAAAGGTTATATTCTAAGCTATATCGTTATGATTCGACCAGTTTGCATCAATAACATACACAACAGAACACTGAGGTATAACATGCAGCATAAATCGCTAAGGAACAGTTGATAAGAAGGCTCCTATAGCCCCAGGTAGCGTGAGTGGACGAGGAAGAACCCTGAAACCTACTCTACCCAAATCTCCCGGTACACTTCTAAGGCTGCCACACCCCACCACTACCGGTACTGTTTACATAACCAATACTTACTTAACCTGTCGCTAAAAATAAATAAATCCTAGTTATTTTCTGTGTGTGTGTGTGTGTGTGTGTGTGTGTGTGTGTGTGTGTGTGTGTGTGTGTGTGTGTGTGTTTTACGGCCTTGGGTGTGGACCTAGACACGGGAGTAGACCCAGAACATGAGACGATCACGCGACCACCAGAACTCTAAATCCTACAGACAGTAAACTACTTGTCTAACAGGAACTACCGGTACTACTACTACTACTATCCAGTAATAATAATGATAGTAACACACACTCACCACCACCCACCAACCCCCCCACACATACATGAACACATAATAGGCTATATACTCCCCAGACCATCAAGACAGCCTAATACCATACAATTTACTTCTAGATAATAACAAAAACTACCCACACCACACCCTGCCTAGTAACCTGATGCTCAAGAGGATAAAATAATGAAGATAAAAACAATAATTATAAAAAATGATGAAGATAACAAATGTATATAACTTCACTCTCATCTTAAATGTCGGGACCAACTGCCTAGCCCCGGACTCCTACGCTCCTCATGGGGCAATGTGGGATTGGATGATGGATGGATGGATGGTTACTAGTTGCTTGGATGGTTTCATTTAGTTTGCCTTTCTCAGTATACTTCGTTAGGCTACTTATCCTAAATATACGGAGATTTTCGTTCTTTTACAGCTTATTCCCCCGCCCTCCAGCTCACTGGCAGAGTAAGGCAATGCTAGGTTCCACATCCTTTCCATAGCACTTCTTCGTGACTAGCATCATATTCTAGTACTAATCTCTTGTCACATCATTATTCAAGGTATGACAATTTTAGGCCAAGTTAAAGTGGAGAGAGTATTATATCACTTCAGCATGTTTTTTAATACTAACCGTCTAGCTACTACTATTACATCTCTGACCTAACATTACTACCGGTACTACTACTACTACGACCACCACCACTACTATTAATACTACTACTGCCATCACCACACCACCACCACCAAAACTACTACCGGTACTGCTACAGTGTTACCGTACTACTACTCCTATGCTACTACTACCACCCCTAACAACAACAATTCCATCTCAAGTGTATTGATCGTCAGCAGCTTAGTAAAGTGCTCTGACCCAGTTCTTAACGTTAGGCCTACAAGCTAACCTACTTCCTTCACAGTACACACGTGACACTCTTCCCCCCTCTGTGTGTGTGTGTGTGTGTGTGTGTGAGAGAGAGAGGGGGGGGAGGGGAGGGAAGGTTAGTCTGGAGGCTCTGAGGGGGGTAGGGAAGGAGTAGGGGCGGATACAAGTTACATAAGCGAGACTTGATAAGAGTGAAGGAGGGGAAGGGGGAGAGGTGGGAGGGCTATATAAGGAAGGCGATAGAGAGAGAGAGAGAGAGAGAGAGAGAGAGAGAGAGAGAGAGAGAGAGAGAGTCTGTCATCATCAGAGGGAACTGAAAAACTCGCGTCCCCGGTAAAATAACACCTTAGTCGTGGTAGCATAAAATTCGATTGGCCTTAGTTATGGCGTATGAATGAGTCTCCTTGGTTACTAGTCCAGTCAATCCTCCAATCTGACTACACCTGGCCTCAAGTGAACCGAATGTGAAGCCAGTGGAATGCTGGCTGAAGCTGTCCTCCTCTTGCAGTCCGCCACCCTCCTTGGGGGGGGGGGAATAAAAGACCAGGAGAGAACTTGATGACTAGGAGGAAATTTAAGACCTAATAACCAGGCAGTGAATTCACCCGGTCATATCAGTGCCACCACATGAAGGCGTCCCTCTCTAGCGCCATGAAGGCTTATAAAAGAACGTAGTATAATAGATAACTCCAACAAATAAGGCAAATAGATAACGTATGGCAGAATAGAAGCATACCGTAACAATTGTTCAGCAAGTACTTGATATGATGTCAGAGCGATTTCCACTCGTTATTTTTTCTATTTTCAACCCAATTTCTGATAGCCTAATACTACGAAAGTTATCAATGTCGATATTTTCAACTTTCTTGTAACCTAAAAATTCGCAGGTGGCCAATAATTGTATCGGAAAAGTGTAATCTTGTTTGCAGCCTTTAATCACAAACATCCCACACCTTTACCAAACATCCCCACACCTTCCACAAACATCCCCACACCTTCAACAAACATTCCAACACCTTTAACAAACATCTACTCACACCTTTACCAAACATCCCCACACCTTTACCAAACATCTACTCACACCATTACCAAACATCCCCACACCTTTAACAAACATCCCCACACCTTCACCAAACATCCCCACACCTTCACCAAACATCTCCACACCTTTACCAACCATCCCCACACCTTTACCAAACATCCCCACACTTTTAACATACATCCCTATACCTTCAACAAACATCTACTCACACTTTTGGCAAACATCCCCATACCTTTAATAAACATGCCCACACCTTTATCTCCGTCTTGGCTAATTGTAAGAATGACACTACATCTTTTTAGGCCTACGCTTTCTGCTTAACTCTTACGCCACCATACGCCGCTAACAGTAGCAATGACGTTCTCTATTATAGCCTAGTTAGTACAGAAGTTGAGCGGTTAGAGGACAGAATTTTATTCAGACGACGGTACGGTACTGTTATTTTTTCTACTACTAAACTACGCGAAATAACCAGGATCAGGAGGAAAATCTGAGCCATGTTAAGGTGGAAGTACTATAGGCTATTTACTTATGTGTGTTAGGGTCACATATGCTGCAGGTGTCAATGCTATGAGATAATTGATAACTAACGGTAATTTCATTTTTTTTTTTCAACTATAGATCACTGATTTTGTTCTCTGTTCCCTTTAGACGTAAAACTGCCAATTCTCCATCTTCAATGCAGAGTAGTAAATAGATCAACGTTAGAATTTCATGCTAGTCCACAAGTGCTATGGAAGCTGAAAGAATGTAGGGCCGAAGTCTTGTTCATTCTGCCACTGATCTACGTGATAAAACCGCTGAAGAACGACTCTCTCCACCAGCGAATGATTTATAGGTGGAGATTTCCGTCCTTTTTCTGCTTATTTCCTGTAGTTCAGTGGCTATATAGGGCAATACTACAGCTCTACATCCATTCCACAGCACTTCTTCGTGACTGGCTCCATATGCATGTGTTAGTCTCTTGTTACACTTCAGCTTCACAAGCCGGACTCTAGTTTATCGTTTAGCCTGATTAAAGTGAGTAAAATACAGTTTGACGTGGAAATGTATCCCTCATCCCAAATTTTCTGTTCAGAATGGCACAAACATTTGCTAGGGAAAAGTCACACAGAAAAACTCCCATATTTTGGTCTCTCTCTCTCTCTCTCTCTCTCACACACACACACACACACACACACACACACACACACACACACACACACACACACACACACTACTTAATTACCCCCTAATGGGCAAAAACTAAAGTACGGAGTCTTAAGAATGGTGATTAACCTACTTGCAACACCGTCATTTCTGAATCGCCAGGTGTATAAATAGTGTGTAATTAGCGGTACTCCATTTATACGGTATATTTTTTTTATTATTTAATTTATTCCTTTGCTGCCATATGCGAAATATACCACAAAGCAAATTCGTTTACTTTCTGAGAATCTTATACATGTGTGTGTTTATGCTCAAATAAATTCGACAGTTCCCAAACCAAAAATGATAAACAAACAAACATAAATAAATAAATAAATAACATACGAGGCAAAAATTCCCCACAATATATCTTGTTTACTTTTTGATAATCTGATAGGTGTGTGTTTAAGATTAATTCAGTTTCCACTACATCACACACACACACACACACACACACACACACACACACACACACACACGAGACTCTACTGTCCCATACGCAAACACAAACACAAACACACACATGGGCCTATGCGAGGATCTGCTATTCTCTACACTAACAAACACAACCAAACACAGATGAAGTTCAGTTGTTCCTAACACTAGCAAACACAACCAAACACACACGAAGTTCAACTGTTTCCTACACAAACATACACAACAAAAGACAAACACACGTAGGTAGCATAGCAAAGCTGCGTCAAATAAACACGTCTGAAAAACACAATAGCTGGCAACCACGTGCTCTCGTTGCCAAGAATTCCCACAAAATACGACCTGTACTTGGCCAGGTAGACAACGTGCCAGATTTTTTCTCTCAATTTTTGACACATATATTTACTCCACATTTGGGCTGACATCTCCTAGTGCACTGGTAAGTTGTCACCCCCCAACTATAAGAACTAGAGTTTAATTCCCCTTTCGGCTGCGGTGACATCTCCAAAGCGTGGCGCGAACCAGTATACCTGTTGTGCACTGGTAAGCTCATTCAACGCCCAACCACAAGCAACCGAGTTTGATCTCCTCTATGTCCCTTTTTAACACATATATTTGTAGTTTATGTGTGGACGTGAATGTAAATACGACTGTGGCAGATGGGTTTCCTAAATGGGTACAGCTTTTAACTGTATATGTAGGCTGCCGGTGTCTGTATCAATCTTAATTAGGTCCACTACAAAACCAGATCTAGGTTATATGAAAGATCAAATCAACCCTTTCCCACCCAGGAAGTGTGTCTGTAGAGAGCCATGCATATGAATGTGAAACTATTGTACCTTACCGTACAGTACTGATCAGCTATCCCTTTGTGTCACGTCTCCGGTAGCATTCAGCCTCGCTAACAAGGGGCGCATAGGCTATCGCTTACGGTACCACATAGACATAATTAACATGGGGCGAATAGGCTATCGGTTACGGTACCATATAGGCTAAATCAAACATAACTAACATGGGACGAACAGACTATAATTTATGCTAAGGTACCATATAAAATGATACATACCGATAACTAACACGGAGCTAACAGGCTATATGCTACGGTACGGTACCATATAAATTACACAAACTTCCAGCAACCACTTGCAATTATCACCTCGATTTGTATTAATGACCCAAGCTCAGAGCACACGCACATCTGGAGGCGACTGAGGTAACACACACACACACACACACACACACACACACACACACACACACACACACACACACACACCATAATATGTCCCTCTCTGACAGTCTATGCCCTGCCCCAGACTCAAGAAAGGAATTATCTTTATAAACCTATGATCCACCGTCCACTGAGTGTGCATGGGCAACATTCAGCGAGGCAGTTCTCCAGGGCGGTCCATATATAACGCCTCTCTTCCACTCCTCTTTCTTTACCTGTATATACCTCTATTTCCACCATTTTCTTTAACTATAAAATATTTCCCATTAATTTGCCCTCTCAATTTCTTCAGGTGATTCCCTTGCTCTCTCTAGAGTATTTATTAACAGGCCAATTAATTTTCTCTTTTTACAAGGTCTGTTCTTACCTTACCTAATTGTATCTTTACAGGAATGAGTCAAGCTCGTACTGTCCCGTGTCTTTGACCATATTTATCGTACATATCCTTAAATTTGTGAATTGTTTTGGCACACACTATTTCATTCGGTAGTGCATTCCATTGATCAATTGCTCTGTTTGGGAAACTGAATTTCCTTACGTCTTTATCACCTCTCTTCTTATGCAGTTTTTTGCAGTGTCCTCTTGCTGATGCTTCTCCATATGTTAAGTAATCATTTATGTCTATTTTCTCCTTTCCTGATATGCACTTATATAGCATTATCATGTCACCTCTTTTCCTTCTCTCCTGTAGTGTTGGTAGATTCAGTTTAGTCTTTCTTCGTAGCTTAAGCTTGGTATCCATCTTGTAGCGGCCCTTTGAACTTTTTCAATCTTGTCTATATGCTTTTTGAGATGTGTGTGTGTGTGTGTGTGTGTGTGTGTGTGTGTGTGTGTGTGTGTGTGTGTGTGTGTGTACGCGCGCTATTCAAAAACAAACGTGGGAAGGTTCTCCATAACCTTCCTTCCTACGGAGATAAATCACGGTTATAAGGGAAATGATCGTCAGTCTGAGAATCTGGCACCAGGCGCAGATTTTCCTGATCAATATTCCCAGCGTGTACGGAGGGCATATTCATGGATCTATGATGGGAGAAATAAATAATAAATAAAGAAAATCAATAAACACACTCATGGGTCAGGTATCTCCATCAGCACCTCTTCCTTACAAGCTTCAAAAAATGGCACCTTGGTATTGTAAGTTACGCAAAAGTACATTAAAAAAAATAAAAACCGCTTTCTATGAACTACTACACACAACTGACAGATTAAAGTGTGAATGAATGACGATATTTTTCCGTTAATTCTTTTCCTTCCACCTCCAGCGCGCGCGCGCACACACACACACACACACACACACACACACACACACACACACACACACACACACACACACACATTCATAATAACCACAAGACAAACTGAAAGCAACAAAAACTAGTGGCCCACGTCGTATATTTTGTGACGCTTTTTACTTCTCTTATTTTTCGCCAAACGTTCCCAAAGCGTACCCTACGGATGGTGTCTTGGGGCGGTAGGCTACTGTAGTGCGGTTAGGAGGCTTACTAACACCTTTTCCTGACTGATTTATTTCTGATTCTGCTCCCTGACTATATTCTTGTGAGTTATTCATGCAATCTGTGTCGATATTAAAAAGATACAGGGAAAAAAACGAATATTTATGTGAAATTTGGAAAATAAATCGTTAAGGAACAGGTGCTAGGGAGGCTCCTTACCCGACAGGCATACCGGTCTTCCATAAGTTCATCGGAGCTGCAAATGTCGCCTGCCCGCTTTAGCCAACAATTCATCCCTTCGTCGTGCCTGAGAGAGAAGCCTTCGCGTGGTGGCGCCGATTTAACCAGGCAGTGGAGCTGCCCGGTGATACACACGTCCCTCAACTCCCTATCCCGCAAGCGGAGCAGCACAACGGCAACTTTAGGCTACAGTCCACAGGGTTCACGTTCAGATGCGCCTGTGGTTGCAACTACTACTACTAATAATAATACCGTAATAATAACAATAATAATAATAATAATAATAATAATAATAATACCCTTCTGACTTTATTCAACTTAAGGGGTGGCTTTTTGAAGTGGAGTGGTTAGATACGCCAGTAATTAAATCCTTCATTACTGGAAGAAAACCGATATAATCGTCTACCGAGTAAAACAGTAATAATAATAATAATAATAATAATAATAATAACTAAGAAAGAAAGAAGGCAAGAAAAACCCATCGCTGTGAAGGGGTTAAGGCTGAGCTGTCAGCCCAGGCGAGCCGACCTTGACTCGTGGGTATTCTTAGTCCGACTTATTTCACGGGCCGTAAAAATGCGTAATACGGAGGGTGCTAGTACCTGCAGATGGCGCCGTGCCGCGGGACGGGCATGGGCAAAAGAGTTCGCTTAATATTTCTCCTCTTCTACGTCTCATTTTCCTCCGCAGACTAATATGACTAATAGAAGCTTAGTATGCTTCTCAGTCCATTGATGATTCTGATAATGTATCGGTTAGGAAAGTGACGGAAATCTGTATACATCTGACAAAAACGTGTCGGTCTGTGTTTGGTAATTATGATAGGCCGTACCAGCGCTATGGGAGACAGCCACAACCACAATCAACCTAACCATCCAATCGGCTCCAGTTGCGTGGGATTTCGACCATGTTTACGACCAATTTCCTGTCATAAGCACATTATTATTATTTATTATTATTATTATTACGGTATCATTACTATCATTACCACTACTACTAGCTACTGATACCGGTACTTGATGTTTACGATCTATTGCCTGTCTTAAACATTACTACTACTACTACTACTACTACTACTACTACAGGATGGTCAAGTTGCGAAAGTAAAACTGGGGTGGGTTAGACAGGTATCTTTAGTAGAAAAAGAATGCGTAGTCAAGGTGGGTACTGTAAAAAAAAAAAATCGGATACAATGAAAATGGCGCTAATCGGGCGACAGCAGACGCACGCATAATCACCACCTCAAGGTCAGCGTTATATAACAGGCGGGTGCAACTGCTGAATCAAACAGGCGATAAACTGCAGATTCAAACAGAGACGCAGTTTATGTTTCACCTTTCTATATACTTAATAAAGAATTAAGATAAAATAACCACAGAAACTAAGACTGCCTCTCGACTAATTTTCACAAGGGTGACTGAAGAACACGAAAAACACACACTCAGAACGGGGCTACACAAACGCATTTACAGTTAATTCCCTGTAAGTCAGGATCTGATATACAAGAAGGTCAAGGAGGCTGTTAAATCATCCTGTCTGCTCTTCTAACTTCATAATTATATCCTATAATTACGGTAGGATACAACTTTTTTGCAACAAGATTAGGGAATGGAGTAAAAATCTACACCTGACTAGTCGTTCCTGTAAAAACATATTAAGTTACGACGGAGAAACGATCCTATATATGTTTGAAAATCTCATCCCAGGCTAGTTCTGTTCACGAGCGTTGTGCTGTAGTTTATGCTTCACGATAGCCAAGAAAGCATGATTGTATCGCATCTCGAAAGCCGCCCATTATGCAAATGCCCTACAACTCTGCACACATCTAAGCCTGGACAAAATCTATAGTATTCTTTGTAGTGCGACCTTCGGTTTAATTGTACTAACGCGAAACTGCTATAGCTTATTCTAAGAACATCAACTTTGCAACCATCCATTTTAGTTAGTCACTGCGTATATAAAATAATGTTCCTTCACAATTTCATAATACATCAACAGTCCGAATGCATTAATATGCAAAACACAAATCCTGCTACCCCTACACATTCATAATTGAAAGAGAATGAGAGGGGACCTGTTACACAACACCAACCCCCCCGCTACACTTCACGATATTATATAACGGCCTTCAAAAAAGAATAAGCATTCAATACCCATACTACTTGGTTGTATGTCATGCCTGGGACCGTTACCTATCAATACATGGATATATTTTCTCACTGTAAAGAAAAACTAAAAATATTCACACTCACCGCAGCGTCTGAAGTGAATCCTTCGTTCAGGTTGTGCACCACTCACTGCATTTTTCAGTCGATAAATACACTAACATCAACACCACGGTACTTTTATTCACTGATTATCACCGCACGATACTTATATTGCCTATGTGACATGAAACATTGTGCTAACACTTCTATTAAGTATGCATTACACCTCTAAATAGGAGAGAAACACGAACACCACTGCTCACTATCAGCCATATTTGTTTACTACCATCACATGTTGACAGAGGGCAGCACCTGTCCGCCCGCGAGATCTCAGCTCGTATATAATTCGGGTTGTCATTATCTGCACAGATAGTCTGTAGTTTAGAAAATAATGAGAATAAAACAATTGCTTAGCTCATATCGTATGCATCCAAGTAATTTCCAGAATTGGCAATGTATTTTTTTCTGGCTTTGTGAGTTATCTTTTATTTCAGCTATTACCACATTTCTAAAGTTGAAACAAGATGGCAAAACTCAGGAAAATAAGAGTGAGAAAATGTATTAAGAAAATTCTTAGTTCTTGAAATTTTTTAGACATGGGTGTACAAATATGGCGTCTAATTGGCTTCAAAATAAACTAATCAATGACGTCATTAATATATGACGTCATCTCCGTACGAGGCTGTGGTATGTGAGGGAGTGTGGTCACTGTGGTGGTTGTGCAGGACTGGAGTTGAATTAAGAAGTCCCTTCATTCATTCCTGAATTTGTGGTCATCAAAGAGCAGCAGCGAGTGTATATCATGGCAAAGAGATGTTGAGAACGAGCTGAAACTGCCATGATGAAGAGAGTCATCCTCTTCAGGAACGGCTCAGGGGTGGATGGAAAGGTGAAGAATATAACTTTGGTGATTATGTATTTGCAAAATTATCCCTAAGTACCCATGTGGGACGGTAGTATTTTTGATATTGCCTTACCGAAGCATCTCGTGGTTTTTTAGCTTTATAGTGAGTATGGTTCAGCTTGTAATTCTATGGTAGTTATTCGTTTAATTCTCACTTCACTCAGTCTTTATATATGCAGACCTAAATTAGGAACAAAGTATATCCCTGTACCATTAGTAGTGTATATGAATTATACACAGGTAATGTAAATGTACAACATGATCTCATAGCCATAGCAAGTTAGTGTTGTCTCATGCCCATACCATTTCTTTTGTTTTTAATGAGAATTGCATTTTTTGGATGTTTTCAGGTTGATCTATTCAAGTATGACAGTTATTTTGTACATCTGAAGTCAGCTAACCTAATCAAACAATAAAAGCCATATCATTCAGACCTAACCTTTGTGCAATTGCCATGCTGTTAGTAAAGAAATATATGGTACTGTGCATTAAAACACTGATGAGATGTAATGTTTGGGACTCCAGCTTTTCTAACTTGCCAGAATTCTGAGCTGTCGAGGTATTTTTCCCATGTTTGTTTCCCACCAGAATCAGACATCAGTACTGTACATTATTGGTGTGTATGTGTGTAGGTTACATGTACAGTAACTGTTAATTTTGACATAGTAACACTTGGCCAGCACTTCAGGTTAGGATTGACATTTAACATTTTTGTAGGTGACTAGCATGGTAGGTGACTATTGGCAGTGACATGATTTTATGCAACAAATTATTTCACATATGCCCCTGTGGGATTAAAGCATCTGGTTTTAACTAGAGAGATGTATGTAAACTTTTCCTAGGGCATAGCCAGTCTGACTTATCTAAAAGATTCAAGCGTATGTAGTGGATAAGATTGCTTGTACCATATGTACTGTAGGTTTATCTAAAATTGCAACTTTGAATGCTGACATGCTGAGGCCTAGCTATACATGTTGCCTCTTTCTTTAGGTGGTGCTGGTGACCCACTCACTGGAGGAGGTGCTGGCAGGGGCATCACAGAAGCTGGGGCTGCGGGCCACACTGCTGTATACGCCACAGGGAGGACTCATTGACGACATCAGGCTTATAAGGTCAGCAGTTTTATCTCAGTCAACTTGGAGATGTGAGTGAAAAGCCAAATGGTTTTCTGTAAGCCAGGAAACCATTTACAGTGCTGGGTGGTAACCATACAACCGACCCATACGTGTTCCCTGTGTGTCATCAAGTGAGTTGGCAGAGGGTTAGTGCCCCTTCCCAGAAAACAACTAAGTCAAAGACAAATGACCACCCTTTGTGGGATTATGGCATCTCATTATAGATAGATAGATACCATTAGATAGTTTCATCCCAGTCAGCTTAGAGATGTATTTATGCTTTGATTCTTTCTACTTCTAAAAACCCTCATAACGAAGTTATTAATGGTTTGGTCTGAAAATTTCCAAATTGCATTACAGAGATGATGATATCCTGTATGTGTCTGAGGGAGAGGATTTCCGGTTACCCAGCCCTCCTGCCCCAGGTGTGAGGCCACTGGGTCATGCCGGCACTCGCCCCACACCCACACCACCACCTCCACCAGCTGCAGATTCAGGTACACCATACACATTGCCATCAACCTTAGTTGGATATGGGTATAGTACGGTACCTCATCCAGGCCATCCACAACGGAATGTCATCTTCCTATTTTATTGCAAGCCGAATACACTTTCATATCAGTCCACTGTCTTGCAGTTTACTTCTTATGGCATGCCTCGTCATCCTGCATTTCCATTATATCATCTCCCCTCCAGATAATTACTTATAACTCATTTCATGAAAAGTACTCGGAAGTATAAACTCCCTTTATTATCAGATGTCTTTCTCAGTGCAGCCATGTTTAGATCACATTTGAAATTGAAGGTATGTTGTGTATAAACTGCACTACTGTACTTGTATTTTTAATGTGATGACACCAAATACAAGTTAGAAGAATGTAGTTATCCCACATATGATTAAAGGCAGTGGTAAAGAAATTTCTCTCTCACAGATGTACTGTCATGATACAATCCTTGATGTTCTGCCTCCTTTAAAGTGAGCACCCCATCCTAGATCAGTGTAGTAACAAAACATGTAGACTACCTTGTTGCCTTGATATATTCTAGAAGCCTTGGAGATGCAATTGCTGATGATTGATTGTGATATAAACAACTTCTTTACCATCAGAAGCAAACCATTAGCTGCAATAATAGAATCAGGAAAACTTTAGGTTTGTTTATGGAGAAGGTGTCTGCCCCCTATAGATTTCTTAAACTAGATAATAATTCCATATAGTGATATATTGTATTGCTTTCCACAGGCGACAGTTGTGGCGGTGGGGACTGGGTGACTCTAAATGTTGGAGGTCGTATCTTCACCACAACCAGAGCCACACTTGTCACTAAAGAGCCAAATTCTATGTTAGCCAAGTAGGTTGTTGGTATATTTACAGTAATCGCTCGATTATCTGGACGCTCTGTATCCAGACATGCTTCGTATCCGAACGTTAGGCCTTGGCCCTATCATGTCCGTATCTGGATTTCATTGTCCATATCTGAACATAAAGTTTCCTACATTGCTAGTTGAGTGGCCTACAAACTTAAAAAATTGGTTGGGTGGCCAGCCAGCCTCTCTGGCTGCATGCTGGTAATAGATCCTAACCCACCAGCTGAGCAAAAATTGGCGTCCGCCTCCTCACCAAACGGTTGAAGTCCCCTGGCTGCCCAGATCATTTGGACGCTAATGGCCGCACGCAAGTAATACAGACCCTAGCCCCAAATATGGCCATCTGCCTCTTCACCAAACGGTCAAAGTCCCCCGTCTGCTTGGATCACTGAGATGCTAACGGCTGTGTGCGAGTAATGCAGACCCTAACCCACAAACTGAGCAGAAATGGCCATCTGCCTCCCTACTGAAAGATGAAAGTTGCCTGGCTGGCCTCTCAAGCCAAGCCGCACACTGGTAAAAGAATGTAACCCACCAGCTGAGCGGAAATAGCTGTCCTCCTCCCTATCGAATGGTCAGAGTTGCCTGGCCGGCCAGTAGAGACATGGCAGTGCTGTGTTCATTGGTGGTTACCACACATCCACACTCTTTGTGCACCCCGAAGGGTTGGGGAAGGGGGAGTTTACCAACATTTGTTAAGTGATTACTAGTGATGGGCGATACCAGTGATTAAATTAAGATACGATACCGATGGCTTTTCTGGCCGTATTGGCGGTATCGATTACCAGTACCAATAGGTAGGTAGCTTTGTAATTAATACCTTGTCAGTCCAGTGAACTACCTAAAGATTTAATAAAATTACTCACAACGGGCTCAGTCCAGGTTAAAATAATTATAGGGCCACTATTTTAGGGGAACGTGAACACCAAAACTGTCATTCAGTGCGGTAATAAATCTTAAAATCATCACTTCCCAGTGAATTTTTGAATATGCATTTTCAGTTACTGTAATTGGAAAGTCTATTTTAGCACTCATAGTAATCGATACCTAGCCATCGGTATTTATACATGCAGGTAAACAGAGAGTATTAGAAGTATCAATATTTTGGTATTGATACGGCCACCACTAGTGATTATGTTAGCCACTGGACGACACGGGATTACTGTACACCAACTAGAAGCTAGTGGGTTATGACGCCTGTCCACCTTTCATTGGGTGGTAAGTGCTGTACTTTATTAAAATTCTTTTTGCAACCTTTGTCTTCTTTATTTGTGGAGTTTTGTTGTTAATGCATTGTTTTCTAAGTGTCTAGCATTATATTGGATACAGTATTCTCATGTGTGTTTTTATGTCTAAATAATTGAAAGACCGAAGAACACTGCCGCAGTTAGGAGGAGTATTGTACATATTGGTAGGGTATTTATGGATTCTTGTTGTTTGTGCATTGTTTTCTTAGTGTCTAGCATTATACTGAATATTCCCTTGTGTGTTTTGATGTCTAAATAGCTGAAAGACTGAAGAACACTGCCACAAATAGGAGTGGTACTGTACATCATAAAAGTAGGGTATTGCTTCATATCTGGACGTACTGATGGCTCTGTTACATCAGATAATCGAAGGATTAGTGGGTGTATATTGTCCCCTGCGGTAGTGTAATGTTTTCTTGGTAATTGTCATAAGATAATAGGTTAGAATAGAAATGTTGGTATTCTATCAGTTGCTTTAAAAAAAGAAAAAAAAAAAATCCATATAGAGTATTTTACTAGACACTTCTGATTAGGATGTGAACCCTATTTTGATGTCATATGGCATAGTGTGGAACTAGTTGGGTACAGCTTGATGCCCCATTTTTTTCCCCAGCGGTGGTGGTAAGCTTCAGGCTATAAAAATACCCCACCACAGTTGTAGTTCATTTGTTTTTACCAGATGGAATTATGACACTTGTGTTGTTTGAATACTTGCCACATGTTCATTTCAAATACTAAGTCATGGTTCCATCAAATTCAGTGAGCCTTGATTTTGAGGTAGTAATGAATCTCCTTGGTTACCAGTCATATCAGCTCTCACACCTGATTGCACGTGACCATTGTCTGGGTTAAAGAGGTTAGGGATTTTAATCAGGTTCAAGTAAATATGTTGTAGTAACTGTCATACCCTCACTCCAACCAGAATGTTCAGCCGTGAGGAAGGGCCACTGGTACCAAGTTGCCGGGATGCCAATGGGGCCTTCCTCATCGACCGCTCATACACCTACTTTGAACCCATTCTCAACTACCTCAGAAATGGAACTCTTATCCTAGACAATGGCATCAATCCTGAAGGTGAGTCACATTCGCAGAACCTATCAATTTATGTCTATCAATCTGTTTTTCATCCAAGATGGAGTGACCATGAACTGATTGCCTCCATGTCACTCTGTCCTCTGCCTTCAGACTGTCCTCATACAACTCACACCACCCTCATTTTGTAGCTCTCCTTACCACCCTTTCACCTTTTCTTCCATCACCCCCTCCCCCTCAAAACCAGAAGGATGATATTACTGTTCTGGATATCACTCTCGCTCCAAGGAAGAGGGCCAGTCTTGCAGTGGATCTTATATGAACCATTACAGTAATGGTGTAAATGTAAATTTAATTTAGATTTGTCTTTCTTACCCTCAGTGAGTCTTCCCTTAACATAGTAAAATTGCCTGACATTAGCAAAACTAAACTACAGAAGTTAGCAGATGGACACATTTAAAAGAAAATGGACATTTAAGGCAAGAGTGACCAGTTGCTCATCCCTCAGGGGGTTAACCTGATGGTCTGTATTTGCCTGGTGGTCTTATATTTAGGTGTGAATGTTTTTGAAGGCCTTAGCCATGTACGCAGGTGTAACAATTTTTCACCTCTTGATGGCAGTTAACACTGATGCTGAATGTCATATAGTTCCAGCACCATCAGTGTACCACCAGTAAGTGTGATTGTAACAACACACCTCCATCTGATTCTGGCTGTTTACTTCAGGTGTGCTGGAGGAGGCTCGGTTCTTTGGGATAGAGTCAGCTGTGTCTGAGCTTGATGCAATGGTGAGGGCATACGAGGACATCCGTGAGCTGGAACCCCTGAGCCGCAAACACGTGGTGGCTGCCCTCATCACCACACACCACAGACATGAGCTCAGGTTCCAGGGTGTGTGTTTGCGTGGGGCAGATCTCTCACGCCTTGACCTCAGGAATATCAACTTTAAGGTGGGGTTCAGGAAATGAGGTAGCCAGTGATCCTGTTTGTTGAACATTAGTTATGTAATATTCTCAAGCCTCTGTACTCACCCTCAGCTGGAACTGGTTATTAGAATTATCCCAGCACATCCCATACTACCCCATTTAAGATGAAGGGGTCTAAGAATAGGGGACTGGCCTACACTTCTGGTTGCACTTTAACACTGTCTGCAATAATCATCACAGTAAGGTTGAGGAGTTACAGAATCATTTTAATAAGAAGTCCCCTTACCACAGTTTGCAGACCTGTCAGGGTGTAAACTGTGTGGTGCCAACATGAATGGCTGCTGCCTGGAGCGTGCCAATCTGTCTGGTGCCAACTTGGAGGGCGCACAACTCCTAAATGTGCGTCTGGTCTGTGCAAACCTGGAGGGCGCCAACCTGCGTGCCTGTAACTTTGAAGACCCTGCAGGAACTAGATCAAACTGTGAAGGTAAGAATTTTAGTGTTACTGTTGTGATTATCCTTAAGTCATGATGGTCATAAAATTTTGAAATGTATTTTATTCATCGATTCATCATCCATTCCTTTGTTGTTCTTCAGGGGCATCTATGCCCTTTCTTATCTGTATAAAAATAATATTGTAGTAGCCAAAATTGTTATATAAAAAAAAAAAAAAAAAAAAAAAAAAAAAAAAAAAATGGTGTTGAGGGGAGGATGTTTTCTGCACCTGAATTAGATAATCCTGTGGAATCCAGAATAAATTTAAATTCCAACAGTCCTTCAAGAACTGAGTTGTTGACTTAGGTTTCATCTCTACAAGAGTAGGATGCTTTCCTTACCCGAACTGGATCTGGCAGCATCATCCAACCTTTTCTTGCTCCAGTAAGGCATAGGTCATCTGGCAACAAGTAAAGCAAAATCATGAAGTGCTCCAGCCATCCTTAAATGCGAGTTATTTTTTACAGGAGTGAACCTGCGAGGTGCAGTGTTGGAGGGTAGCATGCTAGCAGGCGTCAACCTGCGGGTGGCAACGCTTAAGAATGCTAACCTCAAAAACTGTGATCTCAGAGCTGCTGTGCTGGCTGGGGCTGACCTTGAGGTGAGAATTTTCTGTTTTACTGTACTAAGTAATATGAATGTAACATAGTTTGTATTTTGTGCTGTACATTACTTGTCTGTACACTGTAGCCTTAAACATCACCTTGGCAAAAGGAAATAAAGCTTAAATGCTCTGTCAAAAATAAGAGCAGTGGAGATGGGACTGCTGAGGAATGTATGTGGAGAACAGAGGGTGGATAGGATATGGAAAAAGGTGATTTGTAAAAGATGTGGAGCGAGGAAGTCTGTGGACATCAGAATTGAAGCGAGTGTACTGAGATGGTATGATCATGTGGAGAGAATGGGTGGCAATAGAGTGGTGAAAAAGGTATATCTGAGCAAATCTGAAGGAGGGAGGAGGCAAGGTAGGCCGAGATGGTAGAAGTATATGGTGGATGAGTGTGTTTGAAGAGAGGTACCGGTATGGAAGTAGGTAAGGCTAAGGGACTGACAAGAGATCGAGCTGGCAGGATGAATTTTGTGGAAGTGCATAACCAGGGATTTGGCGCCCCATTTTAACGTGACAGCGTTTGGATTGGCTCTGACAGGTATATGTGAAGCTACAGAACGTGGTGCAATGCTTTTGGTGTATCTGATAGAGCCAGGATTCTGGGGGCTTGAATGATGAGTGAATGGAAGCGTGGCCCATTCGATTGGGTAAATTTAGGCTGGCTAGACATTGCTACTCCTCACCCTGCCCTAGGATGGGAAAGGAGGTCTGGATGATGATGATGATGATGATGATGATGATCTCTGTAGACTGATACATATTTATTGTACTTTAATGGAGATGTACATTAAGTCTCAGATTATTGTACAGATCGAATCGGACAGTTTGGACTTCATAAAATAGTGTTCGACAGCGTCTGGTACGAAGTAACTTTTTGTACGGAAAGGGTTGTTTGTTTGTTTGTTTTCTTGCCTTGTACCCTTCTTTTACATAAAATAAAAGAAACCAAAGACATATACAGTACTGAGTAGATTCTGAAAAATGGACTTCATAAAGTGTTAAGATGGTGTCATGGAACAAAGTAACATTTTGATAGGAAGGGGTTGTTTGTTTTCTAGTCTTGTACCCTTCTTTCACATAAAAATAAATCAAAGACATTGAATAGAGATTCTGAAAGGTGAGTGTGTATTTGAGTGAAAAATACTCATATCAAGCAACCTTTTTGTAGTTTTGGTCGAGATGCTTTTTTTTCTCAGAAATATACTGTATATACTTTATGTGCAGATGGTTAGGCCCTTGCAGTGGAGGCAGGATTTGTGGACTTGAGTAATTTTTTACAACTTTTTAGTTTCATTGGGCATGCTGTTAATAATTCTCCCACTTTTGTACATTCTATTCCTTGCATTCTGGATCCTACCTTACCCCATCCATAGATTGGAAAAAAGATCAGAATAATGATGAATTACAGACTAGCTACAGTATGGTACCACGTTTTTCCCCAACTTGTCCCATCCTCAGAATTGTGATCTGTCTGGGAGTGATCTACAGGAGGCCAACCTGCGGGGAGCCAACCTGAAAGATGCCGCATTTGAGTTGATGTTGACACCCCTGCACATGTCCCAGACAATGACCTGTGACCTGTGACCTCCATGGCCTCATTACCTCCAGCTACCTTCTACTGCCAGGTAAGTTGGTTTTGCATCTGTGTTGTTAAATCTGCCTCTCCACCAATTTATCATCCTCTTGCAGCATTTGCACATCTGTGTTCCACATCAAGACCTTCATAACACCAGCCTCTTTCTATCATGCATTTCTTAATCTGATTGTACAGTATAATGATGTTGGATGCTGGTGATGCGTAGAGGGGATGGTTCATAAAATTTTTATATCATTTAACATTTCTAAAAACCTTTTTTTTTGTTTTTTTTCAGAATCCCAAGACAACTGCTACAACCACAGAACATTGCCATATGACTTTTGAAAATGCTGGGGAGATTTCTTATGGATTGTGAATTTATCATACAGTAATCACATCTGCTTGTATAAAGGTGCAAGTATTTGACAGATATGTGAATGATTTACTCGCATAAACTTGCTGGTACGAATTTCAGCTATCCAGATATATTCCTGATTGATCCATTTCTGGTTACCCAGAGAGCTCATCAGGTGCTGTGTGCTTTTATATGAAAGTTTGTATGCATTTTGTTTTCCTGGACAGTTTCAAAGTTTGTTAAGATGGTCATTCTCCTTAAGTGTTGCCAGTTTAATATAAGCAGTGTAAATAATCTAAAAAAGGTTCAGCAATTGACCTGAAGTATGAAAGCACTGTATTAAACTTATCCAGGTATTATGCAAAACAAAGTTCCTCTATTGTTTATGGATCTGTGTAATTCTTTTTTATGAGTTAGTACAGTACAGTATATGACTGTTGGTATAGTGGGATTTAATAACATTGTATTTACCGTGTTCCTGGTAATGTACCATGGATACAACACTGCCATATACAGTACATAACCTGTTTTAGTGGTTTTTAGTTCTGTATCTGTACCTTTTATTAGTTCATAAGAGGCAGCAGCTGACAAACTAGTCTGATGTGATGCATAATTAATTTGTAATACCTGTACACTACCCTGTGATTAATCTGTGAGCATAGCCAGTAGTGAATCTCCTTAATTTAGTTACCAATGTGTTGAATTTACTGCATCATGTGCTACTCTTTATTAAAACTCGTACTCTAACAGCACTGTTTTATCCTGGAGTCAGATATTAAACATCCACAGACTTGAGACCCGAACATTGGATTTTATAATTTTCCAGATTACTAAATACAGTAAAAAGTTAAATAATACAGGCATGTGTTTTATTCTGTACGATTTTTCCAGCTTGTCTTTTACAAACTGTTTACCATCATAGATACATCCCCTCTTTGCCTCACTGTTAAAACTTCATCCATTCAGATTGTCTGCCACACTTTCTAACAACACATTGTACTTTTCCTACTACAGCTAATCATTACTTTAGCAGTGTTGCCCATTTAAATTGGTGCCAATGCATGAAGGACTCCATCCAGGACCTGTCTGTAAAATAGCAAAGCACCATGTAAAGCTTTATTGTTCATTGTTTTGGTTAGTGTTGTTGCCAGTGTAACCATAGTATGGTACACTCAAGACACTTGTCAAACCAGTTACAAAAAGCACAACCTGTTTACATCATTACCATTTCATTTCACACAAGTACAATATAGAGAGCAACATTTTTCATTCTTCCAACAGACACCAGCACACTAATAACTGTGACCTCACATCACATAACATTACCATTTCACATACAGATTGACTAAACTCAAAAAAATATATGAATGTCAACTCTGAATTTGTCTTCACATTAGTAACTTTTTATAGCACAGTGTTATTAAAATGCAATAAACAGTGGCACTGGTACATGCAGAATACTGTAGAATTTACAAATTTCCTTAAATGTAGGATGTATCTGGAAGAAATTCTTATGTTTACATTTCTTTTAGGAATTAAAGAGAAAATTTGCAACGCAAAGAATATTGAGCAATATGTTGTTTTGACAGTGATGAGATCAGTACATGGAAAGTGCCTGGCAAAGACTTTGATTTTTGGGATCTTCTGGTTGGGGTACAAGTCATATTACAAAATGATGAAAACATAACACAGCTATTCGTATATCTCTAATATCCATCTACTGACCAGAGATTTAACACTTTGGGTGCAAAATACCTATGATGCCTTTTACTTCAGGTAACAACTGACTACTATATCATACGAGTCACCTAGGCCACAATAAATATTCAAAACTACCATGAATAACATTTTGGCAAGAATAAAGAACTCTGTATTCATGCCAACTTCAGTGAGCAATTTTACTCATCCTGTAGAAAATCACTGGTCAGGTTTAATGGTACACACAATCTGGCATTCACGGATAAAAAACTCGAGTAAATGCATGAGTCAATACAGAATCACAAAAAAATTGTGATGAATCAGAACTAATGAAACTGGGGAACTCCATAAGACTTAACATGTTGATAAAAAATGGTTGGTACACAAAACTTTATGTAACTCTTCTACTCTATAAATGGCAGTAAAAAGAAATATCTGAGGAGGGCTAATTACAAAATAACATGTGTACAGCAGCTTTTCATTACTGGTAACATAAAGATTATAAGAAAGTGATGTACAGGTGAAGAAAATCAAGCTAAGAAAGCAATGTACAGGTAATGAAGAAAATAAAAAGGATGACAGAGCAATTGACAGGCAATGAACTAAGTTTGGGTTACTTAGTACTTAAGTGAAAGTCACGAATGCATCTTAGCCCAAGATTTGTCAAAGTTAAACTATAATATCCTCTTTTCCCCATCATCCTCAAAGTATGGTACATGGCTGAAGGTAAGATAATAAGCATGGTTCCATCTCTCTGCAATGATCAGCATACCTGATACCAAGAAAAATTACAAGATCATGCTGTTAAAATGGCATTGGCTAACTGACGTTAATGAATCTAGCTAATTAAAAGCACTGTTGTATGTAAAAGTTGTTACTACTGTGCAGAAAGTATGAAAAATTTTATTGGCGAATATAATACTGAACTGTATTACAGCACTGCTAACTCCTATGAAACTGACAATACCATCTGCCATATGGAATATTATTTTCATCACAAAGGTTAAACCATGTCACAAGATGTCAAGAATCTGACCCTTAGAATCACTTACATACATATAGTAGTCCTACTAGATTACTGTATATGAATACTTAAAAAGATACAGACACTGACAAAAATAATCATCACCAAAGATTTCTACGAAAGGTCATTGTGTGCTAAAATCCAGCTTCTTAAACATTACTTTCAAAATTATCATAAGTAACTACTTGTGCACAACACCACATATTAAACATACAGAAATACACTTCTAAGCTACTAATTTTAAGACATGAAAAAATAGTAGCTTTACTTATGAAACAGTGTACTAGTAACAAATTATTGATTCTAAAATTAGATATCCAGTAAACTGATATGCAGCATTGTGCAAAGGATTCTTAATTATTACTATAAAAAATCAGCCTTTTATACGCCACTCCAGTGCTTAATATTAGAGATTTTGTTTGTTTTGAATTGATCAGATACACAGGTATTACAATCAGCCTGTCACAACCTTGCAGTCATAGCATCACACTCCTGTGCTAAAACCCTTACTGATTCTCCTATACCTCCACATTTGAAACATGTAACAAACCACAACTTGCAGTTTTAAGTTTGATTATACAGCAATTCAGGTGATCTTGGAAAGGTTCTGCTCCATTGAGTCTAAAGAATATGATTGTAACAGCAATTTACGCTTAATGAGTGGTAATATTTCAAAGAAAAAACAATGTTTGTCTATGTTTGCAGTCAACCTTGCTGCTTATTAATTACCGGAACAGTAGTTTCTTTACAGGACATGCATCTGGATCATTCACGACTAATGATCTTCTCATAAAACACACACTATCATAAACAGTATTGCTCAAGTAATATAACTGTTGTCCATTCCAAATCAGAATCACACTCAGCCATGGATGAATTGCACCTTTCCACACCTGTCATACTGCCTTGCTCAATCTCCATCACCTGTTACCATAACTCTTATCTGGAATGAGCTACTGTATAGTTAGTTACCAGTGATGGAATTACAGTGGGCAAGTGTGGACGGTTGTGAATTGTGGCAAAATGCAATTTTGATCTGGAATCGACTACTGAACTGTCTACACTCAGTCTGAACACCAGCCGACAAATATAATCTGCCAGCAGGTGTTGCACATCACAATATTTGGTAAGTCAGTTGTTCTGCTTTCCTTAACCCCTTGACTGCCAATGGCAAACATCATTGCAATGGGCTCAGAGTGCCATTAGCACTGATTGATACAGTGCTAACAAAGGCTGCTAGATGAGTACCAATATACATGCACTGATATATACATCTTTTCAGCTGGATTATATGTTGTATTTATATACCTTTCAGTATGTCTGAGCAAGTATGAGTAGGAAGAAAATTTTATATATATATATATATATAAGTCCACCCTATGACAACTCAACCTGGGGTGCACCATTTTTCTAAAGAAGCATAGCAGTGAAGGGGTTAATATAACAAATCATACACCACCACTACATAATCTGTTACAACTTATGAATTAGTTGCATTCTAAGAAGTTAAAATTTAATATACTGTACTTCATAATATCAAAATTTAACCAAAAACAAAAAACCACTAGTTGTACAAAAATATATATACTGTATAAAAACTGCTCATCTCTGTTCTCCTGTGTCTGAACCTAATGAAAAAATTCTTTATACTGGTATCATAACAACTGTAATCTTAATGAACTGTAATGTTTCAAAAACTGAAGACACTTGTTTTACGTTATGTCATCATTTCCAGCAGATGCCAGTTTTCACATGGTGCTGTGTAGTGGGCAATTCTCCCATTCCTATCATTCACTCTTTATTGCTAAGGAGAGGACCAAAATATTATCAGTCATATGAGGCTTCATTGTGCAAATACTGTGTGTAAACACCTGACAACAAGTCTATACCCTTTTTATCTTAACTCTGCCCGTATTTTTGTCCTTCTGCAGTTTATTTCACCAAAATGTTTAACACTTTTACGTGATTGGCATCATATTCTAGTGTTAACCTGTTGTTCCAGCTCAGCATTCAAGAGGGAGAGAAAGCAATTTCAGGGCAAGTTAGAGTAAAAAGGTTATGGTGCATTTATAGGGAAATGACCAATCTACTTTCAGTGGTCTTATATGACTGAAAATACTACAGTCACCTCTTGGGGACAGAAGATACAGAAGGCCATCACTCCACTTAGGCATTCTAACCACTACACTACACCATACATCCACAGTTCAGACCTCTGTGTTTTCCCGACATCAGAGATAAAGGACAGAATAGGAAGACTGCCAGAGATCAAGCACCATGGTGAGCTACCATTTGATGACCAAGGTCGACAGATGCATGTTGGTCTTTATAAATATGATATGATACATACATACTAGCTTGAACCCCTACACAACAACCAAGCCAGAACCTGTGATGGTCCGAAAGTACTGTTTATATAAAACCAATGCCTCTTGAATTTTTACTCCATACTGTAGTGTACATGTACCTAGCCCGTCACACAATTAGGGTTGCTCGGTACAGTAGGGTGTACAGTAGTCCCTCATGTATCTGGACGTGTTCATTATCCGGACGCTGGACCTTGGCTTTATTAATCCATTATCCGAATTCACTTGCTATTATCTGGATGTAAAAGTCCCCGAGAACTTTGGCTGGCCAGCTGACATGTTCAAACATTCATTATCATGGCTGCAAGGCTTGAACGGTGGGCAGGAAGTAGGCCATAACCCACAACCAAAACTAAGATATCCGTCCATCCCTGCACTGCACGGCCAAAGTCGCACGTTCGTCCAATCACTCCCAATGAACCTCCGGCACCCGAGTGATACGACTGTAACCCACAAGCAGTGTCAAAACATCTGTACGCATCCCCACACAATGTCCAAATTTGCACGACAACTGGGCTAAGTCTTTCCTAGCTGCCCCTGAGATTTTAACACAGACTGCAAGCCACGACTACATGTTCGGTGACAGCGGCCATCCATCCCTCTACCGAACGTCCAAAGTCCCCCAGTCATCGTGAGTTGTGTTTCCGCATGGCCACTCGGCATCTAACAGACCACGAGCCACGAGTAAATGTACAGTACAAGAGCCCGTCTGCCTCATGACACAAGAGGGAGACTTCTGCTCACAGCCTTGCATCTCCCCTCCTCCATAACCTCCCGGCTCCCCCATCACTCCCTCAGTCCCCATCCTCTTCTGTGGTCATAACGCTGACTCGTGAGTTTTTAAATTTTATTGTGATTTATTCAACTACTATTGGTTGTATCAAAACTCAGCAAAATCCAAGAGACAGCTCATAAAATTCTGCATCGAGACATATGCTTAACTCTTAGCAGGTGCTAGCAAAATTTTGCACTAGGATGGTGAGAAACTATATGAAGCTAAGTTTTACTCCTAAACACTTTATTCTCACTGCATTTCTGTACTTTTGCTTATCAGTTTTTTATATATGTGTTTTTACAAGCTTATTTGATAGTATAAACACCAGCAAAGATGATGGTATACCATTTATACCAATATAACCAATTTCTGGTGGCATATTCGGTCATGAAATTTTTTTCAAGCCCCAGGAGCAATCACTCATCACAGGTAACTGATTTCCAAACCGTCTTCAGTTTTTTTGTGGATTATTGTTGTTTATACATTGTTTTCTTGATGTATAGCATTAATACGGATAATCCTATGTGTGTTCTGATGTCTCAATATGGCAGAGTGACCGGAAAACAGTGCCAAAATTAGGAGGGGTGCTGTACATACAGTAGTGTAAAGGTAGGGTGTTTTTGGTTTTCAATGTTTTTTTTGCATGGCTTTCTTGGTGTTGAAAATTATTTTGGATAATCCTATGTATGCTCTGATGTCAAAATATGGCAGAATGACCAGAAAACATTGCCAAAATAAGGAGGAGTACTGTACATAGTGTATTGGTAGGGTGTTTTTTGGTTTTCAGTGTTTTTCTGCATGGATTTCTTGGTGTCTGGCGTTACTCTGGATATTCCTATGGGTGTTTTGATGTCTAAATATGCCTGAGTGACTGGAAAAACACCGCCAAATTATGCATAGGTACTGTACAAATAGGTTAGGTATAGGTTGGAAGGGTGGGTATAGGTAGGGTCTGAGTATGGTAGGGGAACAATGTTCATTATCCGGATGCTGCACTACCCAGGCATGCCTTTGGCTCTATTATGTCCTGATAAACGAGGGATTACTATATTATTAAAACTGAAAATGCAAGGCTCTGAGGAAACCTGTGATTTTTGTTGGTCAACAAGTTGAGAGGTAGGATGGGCCTGGAGTGTATTGGTGTTGTGATGAGGAGAAGTAGATTGGGATGGTTAGGCCATGCAGAGAGGAAAGGCAATGATAACTGGCTGCAGAAAGTGAGAAGTGTTAATGCTTGGGGTAGGGTAGTGAGAGGTAGACCAAAAAGACCTGGGACAAGGTTATTGAGTGTGACCTCAGGGTTATGGGACTAAATAGGGAGGCAGTCAGAGATAGAGCAGCATGGAAAGCTGCCATTACATGACCAAGGCCGATGCATGCAAGTGTGTTGGAGCCTTCAAACACGAAAATGAAATAATAAAACACCTGTGACACCCTAAACTGCACATTACAAAAGGTAGTTGGTGACAATGCAAAAGAGTCGGACATCTATCACCATCACAGGTTTCAGTAGGAATTATTGTACAAAAATTCAGGTGTTGTCCACACTGTTGAGCTCTCCATATGAACCCTTCAGACCCAGTTTTCCATTAAAGAACTTGCCAAATATTCTGTTATAATAGTAAATGAATCCATATGGTAGATGCTGCACTCACAGAACTACAGTATAATATTCCAGAAACACTGCTTTGCTAAGGGTACAATAATGAATGAAAACTAGAGGACCTGTAAGAGGTACTTAGTGAATAATTCTCACTAGGGTTCATTCACTTTAACTTGGAAGAAAATTCAGTCCTGCTGCAGCCTATTTCCTGTAGCTCATGTCTGAATCCTGCATCCTTACCACACCACTTCTTCATGACTAGCACCATATTCTAGTGTTAATCTCCTACTATTGCTCAGCACTGAAAATGGAGAGACGGCAAAGTTGTGCCTAGTTAAAGTGAACAGAGTACAATTCTCTTGGCACTTGGTTAATGCTAACAACTGTAACAAGTGCACATCCTGGCCTTCTGGTAGGGCTGTGATAATGCTTCAACAACTAGCAAAATTCTTAATGGAGGTGTTACTTCTTCATTATTTGACTACAGTCTCCATTTGTAACATGACTAAACACAAATATGATTACATTATCAAACACTGTAATGTACACCATACATGAGAACAACAATATTTAAAAACACTCACAGGTAACATTTATAGTGTATCTAGTGTATAAGTTACAGAAAGAACATTAAGGAATTCAACATTAAAATGCAGAGCAAGTTACAAACTTGTAAATAACATCTGCCCCACTTCTGATGTTATGTACCTGGGTCGGAGACATGTTATAAATGAAAGACAGGCACTGATCAGAACACAGATGAATATACCAAGGATGTGCAGAACTGTTGTTGAATGTAAACTCAGAAATCATGAAATAAGCTGTGCAATATGTCATCATTCCTATGCTATACTGTAATTTAATATTAGATATACAACTTTAGATGAAGCAAGAACCTAGGAACATAGTTAGAGCTGTATAGATACGATACAATCAAGATTCTGTCAACACTGAAAAGATTTAACACTACAAACAGACTAATAATCATATAGCAAATATACCTTGACTTTAGATCTGAAAAAGAATGATTATCACACCTGTATTTTATCATATCTTGATTATCACCTGAAAGTACAAAAGAGGAATGATCCGTTATGCCATCTGGCTCAGCCTACCTAAAGAAGGAAGTCCTTGCCTACAGATACATTACAACTACCATGAACTCTGTACAGTACTCGTAGTTCATCAGCTAGGCAAACATTCAAGACAACTTCGTTCTTCATATTTTATACCTTTACTTGCTAAACACATAGGTGAACACATTTAATTCCCACTCACAATGAACCTTTATATATATAAGTAATAATACAATACAAAAGCTAAAAAGCCATATTTAGAGGGCAGCATGTCGTTATGATCCAGTAAAGTTAACTAATTCAGTAAATGCTGAAAGTGAAACCTAGATAAATGCACAAGTAGTCAGAATGTCCAGCTGGAGCAGAACAAGAAGTGACTAGAGTACTTAGTTGCCAATGATGCAAATGGGAATGGTCGAGGTACTTCACTGCATAGCTGCAGACATAAACATCAACCCACTTCCTTACAGCTGACAACACAGTGAACTCTGACTTTTGAAACTAAGTACAGAACTATGAACTTCGGTACCTAAAAAAAGCTCCTCATGATATTGTGCAAGAGTTTCATAACTGTTTTATTAAAATGTGTAATGATATTTCTATCTGCAGTTGTACATAATACATTATCATTCATCCTGAGACAAAAAATGGATCCAAAGTTTTAAAAAGTACATTCCAAATAAAATCTTCATTACTCATCTCAGTTATGAACACAAAATTGCAAATATTATGCAATAAATGGTCACAGTAGGACCTAATTTATACTAAACAGGAAATATCTGTAAATTAGTCCTATGGTTGCATGAATATAAAAGGGGAAGGCATAATTAATCAAATTTTGTAAAACAACACTGTGCAAAAAGGTGAGACACACTTACGCAACTTGCTGCAAAATATAATCACTCCTGTCTAACTACACATCTGCCTAAAAATTACAGCAGGAAAATAATGCATTTTCTTCCAAATGAGCCAACTACTTGAGCTGTCTGTTTTTGCTTTAACATAATTACTGTATTTTAGTTTGTACAAACTGTGGTTGTTCAGTGGTAGGGTACTCTTCCTGTGACATGTGTGTCCCAAGTCCAGGGTTCAAGCCCATGCCATGGCAGTCGTTTAAAGTGGGAGCTTATAATACGTCCTTTCATATGCTGATATATCTTATATATCTTTGCACCCTGTTAATTCTACCAATGATATGCAAATAGTCAGTACAACACCTTCCATTTCCACGTGCATCACTCTTCCTATAGGCACCCATTCCCAATTGTACTTTGCCAGCACAGGAAAGGGTTAATTTTGGTCATTACTCTCCCTCTAAGGAAAAGGTTTTGGTCCTGCAGTAAGCCTAATATGGACTGATCCTGATACACATGCTGAATTTACCCAGGTTCAAGGGAAGACCGTGAATATATGAGATTTAATAACCTCTCATGATTTAGTGCCTGGAATGCTATGTATCTGTACTGTGATCATTCTTGTACCTTTTCCTCAACTATTAAAGAACTCGAGCCTTTATTCCTAATGCCACAGGAGTCTTTGTACTATTCCTTCCTTTGCAATTTATTTTGTTTATTGGATCTTCATAGTCTCTAGTGTGCTATCTGTACTATTTCATTATTGACAGTTTACATCAGTGTGTGCCTGTGAGGGAGGCTTTCTTGCAGGGGCACTGACATAACTGGGTGGTTGAGATGCCTGGTTAGACGAAAGTCCCTCAACTCCCTCCCTATCCCTCCCAAAAAGACTGTGATTGGGGCAACTTCAGCCTATAGACCAATGGGTTCATATTCAAATGAGCCTGGGGTTCTGACTACTATTACTACTACTACTACTGCTAGTACTACTACATCAGTGGCATACATATTGGGGTGCAATATGGGGAGTAAATCAACAAGGAAACCGTGTTAGAAACCCTCTTACGTCACCTACAATACAAGACTTAATATTTTGTGGTAGGAAAAAACACCTCAAACTTTACCACTGGATCCAAATCCTCCCTATCCATGCCAACAAATGAGTGCAATGATTAAACAAAATCATAGCTCAATAGATCACACAAATGTCTATCTATCTATAGCCAGACAACTTAATTTTAGAAGGGGAAGCCACAAGCAAATAGCCTCCATGTCACTCTGTCCTCCACCATTAATCTGCACTCTCTTCAACTTACACCTCTTTTATACCTCCATATTCCATCCCTCCATCTCATCCACAGTTTCCCCCCTGATCCTCCCCCTCCACCTCACTCACACACACAACTGTAGTCATTAATATTCTCATCCAATTTTATACCTGTACTCCCAAAATTATCACAAAACCTTTAGTTGTACAGTGCTCATTAAAACCTCAAGTCACTAAACCTCACTTTCACAAACCCTCACATGGTACTTGTCAAAAATTAATAAAAAACAGGTGCATCAGTACTGCAAACATAATCAACAGTGCAACATGAAGAACATACGAAGAGACACATGACCTAAAATGCATGTATATATAAAAGCAACATTTGTATGGTTGGATAATTGGTTTAACTAGAGATCACTCAGACAATACATACCTCCACCAATGTCACTGCCATTACAAAGGATCTAGATCTGTGGAGATATTGTATGGAATACACTGGATCACGACATGTCTCCATATTTAATTAACTGTTCCACAAAATTTTGTTGAAATTCGTTGAGAGCTTTTCCAGATATTGTGTGGGATACACAGGATCAGGATTCAGATTCGCCCCCAAATTTAATAAATTCTTTCTTGGCCTATGGCCCACCCTTTTTGCAAATTTTCACTGAAATTCATTGCAAACTTTTGGAGATA
Source organism: Coenobita brevimanus (assembly GCF_032717465.1). Classification (NCBI taxonomy): domain Eukaryota; kingdom Metazoa; phylum Arthropoda; class Malacostraca; order Decapoda; family Coenobitidae; genus Coenobita; species Coenobita brevimanus. The sequence goes on along the minus strand of NC_137018.1, from coordinate 54,397,173 downwards.
TTGTGCTGGATACTCCAGATCTGGATCCAGATCTGCCCCCAAACTTAATCAATTTTTTCTTGGCCCACGGCCCACCTTCCACAACATTTTATTGAAATTCACTGAGAACTTTTGGAGAAATTATGTGGATAAACAAACAAACACACAAACAAACAAACAGACGAATACATAACCTCCTCCATTCTTGTTGGCGGAGGTAATAATGCAGAGCTTATGAAACAAGTAGGTGATATTCCGTCTCCTATTCGACAGTTCTACCTATCTATCTATAGCCAGATGCCTTAGTTTCAAAAGAGGTAGCCATAAACAAATTGCCTTCACATTACCGTCTTCTGCCATCATGCTGTCCTCACTCCAACACCCCCACTCTCTTTGAACTTTTACCACAACCTATACAACTGCACTACTGTAATCGCAAATTCTTAGATAACGGAATACTTTCCACACTTGAACGCACGCATGCACGCACGTGCCCGCACACACGTGCCCACACACACACACACACACACACACAAACAACTGAACAACAGGAAAACCAAACTGTATACACTAGTATTACATTACTTGTGAGAAACGCATCATTCCGAAAAATGCTAGACGTACGTTTTACTTCAGCACAACACACGGAATGATTTTGATGCTAATAACAGCCAGCCAACTGTCCTACAGGTACAAACTGACATCAAAATTTAACACCTTCACTCTGATGACACCCTGTGTGGTCCATATAAAACGCCCTTCTTGTAATCAACCAGGCAATTTCTCATACGTTGCAAGGATATCAGTGTTATTGAAGTCTAACTTAAATAATTTTTCATTTCAAACTCCCACTGCCACACTCACACCACCAGACTAAGCCATCCCCACAACAAGTAAGACACCATGAGGTAAATTCCTAGCGAGTGTTACTCAAGGAACTCTATGTTTTATTTTAATCAGACTACCACCAAAGATTTACACAGTATTTAGCTCTGGAAAGATCTCTCATTTTATGGGAGAGACTGAAGGCTACAACCAACACCTTTAATCCAAAAATTCTAATAAAACTGTCTGAAGGGAGGATGTGTAAAAATGTAAAAGCCTCACTGAAATGAAGTGGCTCACAGGCACAATTTCTCTCTCTCTCTCTCCCACTCTCACACTCACTCACTCGCACATATGCATGCACACACACATGCATGCACATGCACGCACCCACACACACACACACAAAATATTAAAGTTTGATAAAAGACACTCTAAAGGTCCCAACTCTTCTCCAATATTTGTCTCACTTAAAAAACTGAACTACAGGATTGTGTAAATTCACTGCTCACTCCCAGAGTCCATTCTAAATCAGTCTCACTTCTGACCTACAATTTACATGTTAAATAATACCTGTATATCTTTAAAATTCACTGATCACTCTTACAGTCTTTTTCCGAATTACAGTCTTACTTAGGCAACTACACTACAGCTTGCATGTTGAATAAAACGAAAAAAAAAATTCACTGCTCACTATCTTAGTCCATTCCAAATTAGAATTACAGTTACAGTTAATGAGTTAGGGTGAGGGAGTATGGGTTGGTGCAAAAGGACTGAGTTTATCTATCTATCTCCAATGACTATCTGTTCATCAATCTATCTATCTGTCTTGCTATTTATCCATCAATCTGTAGCCAGATGCCTTAATTCCAGTAGGGGTGGGCACAAATGAATTACTGTACTTCCATGTCACCCTGTCCTCTGCTATCAGGCTGCCCTTTCTGAAACTCACACTACCCTCTCTCATTTACCTCTCCACCCCATCCATCCACCTCATCCCAAGCACAATTCTAATCTGGAAAGGACTAACATTTACAAAAATTTTAAAATCTGTTAGGGAAGAATCATCACTATATACACCATCAGCTTAGGGACTCTCAGAAATCATTTTATGGAAACTCGAAAACACAATAACAGTAATCACCAGTTCCATAATACCCACTCTGAGGTGCAGGGGGCTGAGGCTAGTCTACCATAGTCCAGAACACCAATTAAGCCCTTCACGCCAATGATGTATTCTATATTTTATTCTTGCTGCTGCCAGACGTGATAATCTGAACTTATAAAAGCCTTGTTGAATGGAAGAGATTAAGTTAGGCTATGCCTAACTCCTAAAATAAATAAATAAATATATAAATAACAAAAAATTAAATACCGGTAATATAAATAGTCATAATAATAAAGCATCTGGAGGTAGCTAAAAAAATGGGAAAATACATCATTAGATTGAAAGGTTTATGGGTAGGGTAGGTAAGAGAAAGATCAATTAATTAGATAGGCCAGCAGAGGATGAAATTCTGTAGGATCTGAGGGATAAACAAAATGAATAAAGAAGAAAAACAGATGAAGAACAATGACAGAAAATGGAAAACAAATTGAGCCAATGTTAGTATTACTCAGCATTATGATGTGCTTGAAGGGAAATATTAATATTTTCTTATTATTTAGCAGACTAGTAAAAATTCCATGCTCTCATTCTAAACATGACAAAAAACAGTTGCCACTCAGCACCTGTTTTGCCTTTGAGTGCAGAATGAGAGAATGAAATTTAAGGTCAACTGAATAAAAAATAATGATAAATCCTGCTTTCAATAAACCCCTAATTCCTCATAATACTAAACAATGAGATAAAGTTACTTGTTGTACTGCATATAAACATTAACTAGATTTATGGCATACTGCACTTGTACATCTAATTTCATTGTTTTAATTATGCAAGACCTGTATGCAGCTAGATAATACAGGCTCAAACATTACAGCTGTCATACATAATACCCTATGTCATAAATACTCACTAAACCTTACTTATCTGACACTACTGTGTTGTATCAGTGTCTGGTAACATTCTTTCATCCTTCAGTCTGAGGACGTGTGGTTTACACACGGCATCCCCGAGATTTTGGTGAAACTTCAGGTAATTTTAGAGCTAATTTTTGAGGGGGTGGAAGAAAAGATGGAATGAAAGAAAAAAAAAAAAACTATCAGCACTGCTCAACCATCACAGAGCTAGTTACTGATGACCTCATGGGTAAAAATGATCTCCCTTGTATGTAACCCATAAGGATATCGGCAACTGTACCTCCACTGCGGCTGAAAGTTTGACCCTCGTTGCTAGGATATTCCTTTTGTAATCTGCCTTTCAATAACCTCTGAAGTTTATCAGAAATTTCAAAGGACACCATGTATTTTTTCTTCCCACCTGGTGACAATTTCATTCAACTCTGGCTAAGACCTCTTGCAGTGAAGGGGTACATGAAGGCTATATCAAACCTCCCTGTTTAAATACTCACTCCTAAGGTGAATAAAACTGCCAAGGGACATAAAAAATCAAACAAAATGTACGTCACCAGATGGAATGAGCTAATGTAGTGGTAGAAGTGAGAAGAGGGTAATGCCAACACCTAACCAGCCCTTAAAAAAACACATTGGGGCAAGAACTCTGGCCATGAAATACTAATCTTATGCTCACATTCTTATCGGTTAAGGAAGCTCCCCAGCATCTCTTCCTTACCAGTTAATTTCTGCACATAAAACATTACCATATTTTCTTTGATGGTATATTTTTGTTTTATTTTTGCTAACATCAGAATACAAGCTATGGTCATGGCTTTCTCAGTGGACCTTCTTCTCTGAGGTATTGATGAGACTATAAAATATAAAGCATGCCATGGGATTCGAGGGGTGGAGGATATAATACAGGGATGAAGAGGTTGACAAAGAGCTCCCAAATCCCACAAAAGAACCTTCTTCTCTAAAGTTCTGAGAAGAATTTAAAATAAAAAGTACATTACCACATTCAAGGAATTTAGGACGATGTGCAGAAGAGCCCCCAAATCCCAGGAAAATACAAACCAAACTCATAACTCTCTCACTGGACCTTCATCTCTGAGGTTTTTGTTACGGTATCCAAGGCTTTGTCAAAAAAAAATAAAAATGATAATAAATAAAAAATAATAATAACTACATCACCACACTAAAGTTTAGGGAAAGGTACCTGATGGCTTCCTTTTAACATGAAAATGCAAGTAAAGGACATGACTCTCTCACTGTGCCCTCTCCTATTGGGTTTTGTTTACCTCTGCTGTTATAGTGGTGGTGGTGGTGGTTGTTGGCTAGCTATTGTCTGAAGGCAGCATGAACAAAAACAATAAAAACATCACCAGACCCAAGGGCTTATGAAGTAGTGCCACAGAGCTCCCCAACCCCATGGAAATATGAGGCAAAGGCACAACTCTCACTGAATCTTCTTCTCCATTGGTTTGGCTGCCCCTTCTGTTGCTGTGGAGGTTGTTTTGGTTTGTTGTTGGCGGGAGGGTGGAGGTAGCACTTGTGGGAGGAGGACTATCACCAACACACCCAAGATGGTTGGGAAAAAGTACATATCTCTGCAACAGGGAAAATATATTCAAAAACAATTCAGAATCATCAACCCCACCTATATCTCACCTGAGAATGAGGTGAGGTAAAGCTTAACTTTTTCTTATACAAAAGAGAAACAACGCAAATAGTAAAAATACTGATCATCTACATACACACATAACATAAGCTAAGCCAGTGATATACCTGTATACGGCAATGCTGCCCCAAAACTTGAGGTAGACGAATGGGAAAGTGAAGTATGCAAGGACAAGGCGTGTGGTAAGGCAGGTGAGGACATCATAGATAACCTTGGCCCTCGGACCCCGCGCAAGCACACGCGGACGTACTGATCGACGAACCTGTAAAGGGGAATCTTTAGCATATCTATTTACAATAAAAACCGTGTGGAGAACACCAAAGACTGGAAGAAAGGGTTTGGGACTCTGAACCATCAGGCTTAGGGCAAAAATTCAACCAGCAGCAACCCTGGAAAGTAGGTAACAAGCTAAAAGGGCAATTAACAATGTCAATCTGACACATGATTTTCTACTAATTATTAATCAAGTATAAACAGAGTATGAATGAATGAATGAATGAATGAATAATAAACACAGTACCATAATTTGTTTAGAAGACATATACTGTACGGTATTGGAAAAGAAAGAAAGAAAGAAAGAAAGAAAACAAACTATGACAGAAGAGCAGACAGTTCTCCATGACACTTTCTGATATCTGCCTCTGAGCAAAAGAATCCCTGGCAAAAACCAGCTACAGTACTAACATATCTGGCAGCAATGGTGAAGAATGCCCCACTGATGAAAGTAATATAGTATCCAGGGTAGAAGCCATGCCAGACTGAAGACAGCACGTAGGTGAGCAGCGTCTTTTGGCTGCCTGCACGCTCGTACACCATGAAACGCAGCCACTTCATAGTGCCGCTGTTCCATGCCTCAAGAGTGTCACGCAGGCTTAACCCAGTCTGTGGAATACATGAAGAATAGATGGAGAACAGATGCAATATAGAATGGTGACAGTAGCTGGTTGTTTTCTTCTGATGGAACTGGGCTAATCCCACAGATGAAATACTAAGTCAAGGGCTGCATGAAATTTGATGAACCCTGATTATGAGGTAGGAATGAGTCACTCTGGTTGCTTGTCATATCAACTCTCCAATCTGACTATACACTGTACTTGGCCATCAACAAAGCTACCAAGATGAGGGGAATCTTTGTCAGGTTAGAATAAATGCACTGTAGTCGTCTTAAATTCTGTTGACAGGACTTTATTTTAGTTTATTGCTCAACCCAGTCACATGTGGATGGATGCATGATACCATGATGATCAGCACTGAATTCATTTAACATAAAATTAGCATGGGGAAAAAAAAAAAAATGTATTCAGGCTCAATGGGATAAATCTGTTTGGACAGTACAGTAAGTCCAAGTCATAAGTTCCTTAATTTTTTTTCCCCAATAAGTCCACAGTTCACTGCACTAAAGTTGCCCATTACAGATCCATCGTTACCTATAAAGCCGATTTACCAGTTTCCAGAATCACTTCAAAACTCAGCTCAGATTGTAAATATCACTAGAAATTATCAAATACAAAGGATCAATAGATCTGGTGGTGTCTGCTGTCCACCTGTACCACGAAGGCAGTGGTACCTGTCATACTGGTCACTCACCTCCACACCAACAACGTCAACGTTTGACACCAGGTCCCATCTGGGTTCTCCACTCTGGGTGTATCCATTGAAGCCCATCCCAGACATATTGCAGATACTGTCCCCAAGCAGCCAGCCCGTGTAGTAAACGTGTCTTATGAATGACGTTGCACTCAGGATGTAAAACATCTTATATCCCCACGATGATGCCAAGAATCTGGGATCTATTGGGAGAAGTGTGAAAACATCTTAATGTTATTTGTTTCCCCTTACTCTGGTTATATCCTACTTGCATGGCACCAAAATACCCTAACTCACACTTTCTTGTACATTCTCCAATTGCTTCTTCCTTTTTCTTACATAAATTACAGAACGCCTGTAAGAGGTTTTCTGCTAGCCTATTGTAGACACTGAATGAACTAGTTTAAAGATATTTAAAAGATAATTTGACTGTAACTGCATTCTATCTATCTATCTACCTATAGCCAGACCCCTTAATCCCATAAGGGGTGGCCACAAACAAGTTGCCTCCATGTCACCCAATCCCTTGCCATTTCACTGCCCTTCCCCCAAATTGCACCCCGCTCTCTCATATGCCCCTCCACTTCATCCCTCCATCTCATCCACGGTCTCCTCCTCCCTATCACCCACATACACTCTCCATGTTTGTCTCTCACTCTCCATCCTTTCCCAAAAATAGTAAGTTACCATCTACTCACTTGATGTAGTGCTGCTCTCAGGTGTCTACCCATTATTCTCCATCCTTCTTTCCTTCCTTTCTCTTCTGTCCTTTTTTACATCATTCTTTCCATACCCTTCTGCCTATGGGTGACTTTACACCCCCTTTTTGTCTGTCTCCTTCATTCTTTCCTGTTCCTTCTGCCTATGGGTGACTCTACACTGAATGACAAGCCGAATGGTTTCCTGTACACCAGGAAACCATTTACTATGCTGGGTGGTAACCATATAACCAAATTATGGCACCTTGTGGTTTAGTTGGTAATTGCGGCACTCCAATCGGATTGAGCCGGTGAAGGTTTACATCTAAGGGGTGGTTGGAGTTACTGCTCACGTAATGCCACTCAGGGATGAGTGAGGCTGGTCACTCTCATCTTAAATGTCAGGACCAACTTGCCTAGCCCCAGGCTCCTACGCTCCTCATGGGGCAACGCAGGATTGGATGATGATGATGATGATGATAAAAGTTTCCTTTCCCAGTTTCACTCTGACTACTGACCTGTGATATATGCAATAGGGAATTTTGGTAGAATGACAACAGTTACAAAGGCACTGATGGCAGCCAGTCCAGCTTTGTAGAGGGACACCTGGGTGGGGTTGGGCTCATCCCCCGGCTTGCTTGGTACTGCAGTGGGGTTTGCTGGCTGTCCTAACCCACCCTCACTGCTGTTCTTGGCTTCAGCGGGGCTCTTGTTGCTGTTACTGTCCAGGGAGGTCTGCCCAGGAAAGAATTAAATCAGCAGTACAGTTAAACAGGCTCATCTCAGCAAAGGGACATAAAACATACAAATGTGCTCATTTTAGCCTTGAAACATAATATGTATAATGTACTGTCAACAAAAAAAGTATCGCACATCTTACCACACGTATCATTCTGCAACATGGACAAAGCACTGTGATATATGGAGCACCCTGTGATTACGAGTACAATAATTATGCTTGGTAATTACTGGGACTTGAAGTCACACAAAAGTTCACATTCTGGGTGCTGTTTTTTAAGGCACAAGATTAACAGATTCAAGTGTGTCCTACAAGATACACTCATTTTCACCTCCACTGCATCCAAGGTGTGCGATATTTTTTTATTGACTGTACAATCTCCTCACCCGCACTAATGCTCTTGGGCTTGGTCTCAGCTGGGCTCTTGCTACTGTTATTATCCAGGGAGGTCTGCCCAATGGAAAGTCAAATCAGACTCAGCTTACCCTAGGAACATACACAGGTGGAAAGAAGGAGTAAAGTAGACATCCTGAAGCTGGGACTGACGGAAGGGGTTCATGGTGACAGTGTAGCAGAGTGGTGAGCTCCAAACAAGGATATGGTGAAGAAAATATATGGTGTACTCAAACAAGCTTAACCTATGAACATATACAGTAAACCTAATCACATTTTTTTTAATACAGTAAAAGTCCGGTAATTCAAATGGCAGGGGACCGAGGGTCTTCCAGATATTGTTTTTTTTTGGACTATTGGGAGGGACCTTTGAAAATATTAGAAATATGTACATGATCATTAAATAAACACTAAATATGATATGGGTTATTGTTTTACTCACTGGAAATGCATAGATGTGTAGATGAATAGCTGCAGGCAGGTACATCCAAGTCCAAGCCAGATAAATCCTTAGATAAAGCCCAGAAAAAAAATGAAAAAAGACCAGAAAAATTTGAAGATTTTTGCCTTGAAAAATTTGGAGTATTAGGATATTCAGATTATTGGCAGTCGGATTGGAGGACTTTTACTGTAATCAAAAGCTTGTTAAAATACCAAGTTTATTATCTGACAAGAGCATCATTTGATTATGAGGTCACTGCACACCACAGGTAACCTGCAAATACTAAAACAGTTATGGTGCTTCATTTTAACCACATGAAGGTCGGTCCCTGTTCTGGAACGTGTGACATGGGGACATCGGTCCCCATTCCAGCAGAACTGGGCACTTCCGCAATCTGCAAATTCCACAATTGTGGAAGTGTCATTTCATTTGTGGATTTGCATCTGCGACAAATTTTACGCAAATTTCCAGTTCTACGTTTAACCTCTGAGAACTATGCGCGGTTTATTTTTATGAAGAGCAACATGGACCTGCTCAGGACAGAGCTGTCTCAGTTGTTGGAGGAGTCTGACTGTTACTGAGGAGTGAGGACTGAGGAGGTTAGAGCCAAGGAACAGAGGTGAACTGGTGTGTCATCTTGTCAAGTGTATGCTGTGAAGTGTGATAATTTATTTCATTTAACTCCAACAGTGAATGATTAACCCTTGTTTTGTACTATAAACGGTCTATTATACTAATCCATCCATCCATCCATCATTCAATCTTATGTTGCCCAACAAGGAGCGTAGGAGCCCAGGGCTAGTTGGTCCTGACATTTAAGATGAGAGTGACCAGCCTCACTCATCCCCGAGTGGCATTACGTGAGCAATAACCCCAACCATCCCTTGGATATAAACCTTCACTGGCTCAATCAGACTGAAGAGCCGTAATTACCCACTAAACCATCAGGCACCATAATCTGGTTAGATGGTTACCACCCAGAGTATTAAATGGTTTCCTGGTGTACAGGAAACCATTTGGCTTGTCATTCAATGTTGAGTCACCCACAAGCAGTAAGAAAAGGAAAGAATGAAGGACAGAAAGACATAAGAGGGAGTGTAAAGTCACCCATAAACAGAAGGATGAAGTAAAGAAAGACAGAGGAGTAAGGAAGGAATTGAGGGAGAAGAGGAAAGGGTATACCACTTTTGCTGCCATATTTTAAGTACCTGAAGGGGGTTTGTGGCCAGGGCGCGCTTGGCATAATTGGTGCCTTCTACAAAGTCCTGATAGTCAGCGAACATGAAGAACGGCCCAGCCAGCACCGAGTGGAAGTTGAGCATGTAGCTGAAGTACTCTACGGCAGTGGGCTTCTTTCTGTCAATAGACAGCACTGAAGGTAACTCTAAACCACATTAAACCCATTATTATCTAGTTTTAACCATCACTCAGATATTCTACTTCAAACTAAAATTATTATATATAAACTGTACTGTACAATCTTCTCCATAATAAGCAGAATATAATTGACTTTTAATAATCAACTCCCTCTCTCTACCCCCGCTTCCCCCCAAACCGAACTTACTATAAATATTCTCCTACTAATCATCACCTCCCTCCCCCCCAAAAACAAACATCCACCCTCCCTTTCACTGAACTGACTATAATCTGGTGTCTCTAACAAACTCTGCTACCCCTCTCCCCTTCCCACCATATCAACTGGAATCTACTTTTAATCAACATCTAGTGCTCGTGAGGGATGCCTTCATGTGGTGGCACTGATATAACTGCTAGGTTGTATAAATGTCCCTCAACTCTCTCCCTATCCTGCAAAAATAAAGCTGTGAATTGCAAGAGAAGGGAAATTTCAGCCTGCAGTCTGCCACGTTCACGTCCAGATCTCTCCCCCAAACTCTGTCCCACCACCTCCCTCCATCCCCACCCACCTGAGGACCAGTTCTCGCTGCAGTGGAGTGAGCTCGTGGTCCTTTAATCCTGTCAGCCCATCATGCAGACTGTAGGCCAGGGCTGTGGCTTTTTGTACTATGATCATTAATGGCCCTGTAAATACAAAACAGAGAATAAACACCAGATTAAACAGCAATACAAACAATGAATAAACAAATAAACAACAAAACAAACATGATAACAAACAAAGAACTGAAAAAAAAAAAACTGCCTTTTGTACGTTGGTCATTAACAGCCCTGCAGATGCACAACAGAGAATAAACATCTGATTAAACAGCAGAGAAAACAACAAGATAAACGGAACAAATTGAAGAACAAAGAGAAAAACAGCACTGTAGATCAGGGCTGCTGCCTTTTGTATGGTGATCATTAATGGGCCTAGGAATATAAACAGGGTACAGTAGTTATATAGTTTCACATGACTATTTTAGAAGAAGAAGAAAAAAAAAAGAAATATGTACAGCTTCCCTGAAAACCAAAAGGTTAGCATTAACTCTCACAGTTAAGTTTGCTGACACTTCCCAGCCAACAATCACTTGAACCTTATCTACACACAATAAAATAATAAAAATACAAAATAAAAATAAATAATGCATCAATGAGGATATCAGCAGCAGTAATAATTCATGATGATATAAACACTGAAGCAATAATACTTTAAACTATCTAAAACCAATTGGTAACAGGCGACCACACAAAAACCAAGTCAACAAACATAACAATGACATCCACTCAACCCAAAACAAACGACTCGTCATGTAAATCAACATTTTCCTGCCAACACAGTGTACCAGCATGATAGTAGGAAGATAAGCCAATACGGAAATACCCATGACTAAGCAGAAAGGGGGACCAGGGTGGCAGCATTCTGTTACTTGAGAGGATAAACCCCCCACAGTAAGGTCACTGAGGAATGGTCAAGTGGGGAGATAAGAGATGTCCCTTGATAGAGAGCTTCCCTGCCATGGTGCACGTGTACTAATGCAGATATTACAGTAATCACTCACGACAATGATACTCTTTTCTTATTTTAATCAAGCTAACATCTGGTTTTTTCATAACCACTGAGGCAGTCTTCGGAGCCCAGCAAATTTCTTGGAGTAGAGTACTGTATATGTTCCACAATTATCTAATTAAGAAGTGAGTCAATATTACTGTTTGTAATTAACCTAAATGTGAATGACATGGAGGCAAGTTATTCATGCACATATTCTCTATTACAAACAGATTTATCAACTCCACACCTGTAGTAAAAACACACAAAGCTGACAGTTCCATGCACCAGTAAGCAATCCACGGCACCCACCCGTTATGTCAATAACAAAGACGCCATCCTCATAAAACTGCCGCTGGATGTGCATAACGGAGAGAAAGGTGAGGGAGGCAGCCAGGGTGACGTGGTGTAGCAGGGTGAGTGGTACCAGCAGCATCAGCAGGTAACATCCCAACACCAACATCAAGGCAATGACCACCTGTCTACAATCAGGTAAACACTACATTATTATATGATAAATAAACAATGCTCAGTCCCATTCTACCTTGTTTGAGGTGTTGGGAATAAAGTTTATGTTACCATAGTCCAGTACATATAAAAGTAGATGACCAACCTACTTTCCTTGGTGGCATTTAAAGAGAAAAAAAAACTCTAGTCTCTCTTGGGGATCAAAAATATGGAAGGCCATCGGCCTAACAGGGACATTCTAATTTCCTGTAATGAAAGTACAGCTATCATTTACTCTACTCTCTTCATTTCCACTTGGCCTAAAATTACCATCTCCCGTTCTTGAGTACCGTGTTGTAACAAAGGATGAACTCTACAATATGATGCTGGTCATGAAGAAGGGGTATGGAAATGGTGCAGAGCTGGAATAGCATACTGTTTTATTCTGCCACTGAGGTACAGGAAACAAACTGCAAAAGGATGAAAATCCCTGCCAAGTTAAAGTGAACTCTCTGTACCATAAATGGTAAAGTACTGGAATTACCAGTACTGAGAAAAATTGTCTCCAGTGACACTACCCACTAAATTTGTTCCAACCCCCCCCCCCCCCAAAAAAAAAAAAAAAAAAAAAAAATCATGGTATAACTTCCCTGGTTAGGTTAAGACAAGCTTTTCCCAACTCACAATATTACAAATAATAACAAGAGTTTCCAGCTCTGACTGCTTTGAGAGTAAACTTACAAAGCAAAGAGAAAACTGAATTTTTTAATCACAGCCGGTAAGTACAAGACAGCATACATGAACACCAATACAGTACAACACACACAACCCTCCCACCCCGACCCCCACCTCCACCCAAATGATTCTTGGTAACATCTGCTGGCCAATAATAAAACCACCATACAGTATTTACTAGCTGAATGGCAACACCTGTACCTCATACAGTATAAACAACCTCCCAATATATGACACACAAACCTCCACTACAGTATACAATACCCTTAATAAACTACAGTAAACAATCTCCAAAATAATGGTATCTAACACCCAACAATCAGATTATAAAGTATTTATCTGCCAATACAGCAACAACTGCAACCCCAATATAGTATGCAGTGAACAAACCTCCAATACACCATATACAACTCCTACAGCAATCACAATCCCTTGAAGTAGTAATAGTAGTAGCTACAGCCCTAGATTTATCTGAAGTGTGAACCAAGTTAACTGCAAGCTGAAGTTGCACCTCTCCTCCTCTCCTGCAGTCCACCATCCTCCATTTGGGCAGCAGGGTGAGAGTTGAGGGACATTTGTATAACCAGGCAGTGAAGCCACCTGGTCACACTGGTGCCGCCAAAGGCGACCCTCTTAAATGTCTCTTGGTAACACCTGCCACCTCTAAATCATCATATTCACCTGCTAGCACAGCAACACCTGTGTATATGCACAGGTAAACTTAAAACTGAGAGATAGAAACCAGTGCCCAGATCATAACCTGGCCTGGTAACATTAACAACCTGACCTAGTAACAACAATATTGTGAATACTATTTTATCTCTAAGTACCGTAGCAGCATAAAAATTTCAGATAAAGCACCATTTTTTGCTAGTGCTTGTATCTACATTTGTCCTTGAAAGACTGGAGATCGAACTGTACTCTGTTCACTTAAGCTAGGCATAAAACTGCCATCTTTCCATCTTGAATACTGGAGAGTAACAAGACATTAATGCCTGACTATGATGCTAGTCATGCGGACATTAAAGGGAAAGAATGTCAAGCTGTAGTAATGCCTTATTCTGCCACTGAGCTACGGGAGATGATCTGCTAGAGGACAAAAAACTACACCTAGTTAAAAAGACAGAATTAAAGCGCCAGTTAATTTCTAAACAAAAATTAATATCCCTCAGATAAGAAGACTGAGAAAAATCACATAAAAAAGCATTGTTTTGGACCTCTGAAACATTTACTCAGAGATCCATCCAACCTTACATATGCAGTGCAGTCCTTCACTCCTGTCTTAAGCACAATTTTCATCAGCATTCAAGTCTTCTATTCATATTCTACATTTTTTTTTTTTTTTTTTTTTTATGTGACCGACTCTGGGCATAGGCTTTACAGCCTGCTATCAAGGCCCAGCAGTCCTTCTACACACCATACACCTCTACATGTCACCACTTCAGCGCTAACACTCACCGTCTATATTGAATACATGCTAGGGCTGTCTCATACAGGACTGGTGTATTGGTATTAGCGGGGGTATTTTTACGACATGTCGGCGGGTCTTCTGGTAGATCAGTAAAGCCTGATTTAATGAAATTCAAATCCTTAAACTGTTCCCTGCCCCAGCCGGGATTTGAACCTGAGTCCGTTAGGACCGCACGCCACCTCTCTACCGGTCGAGCCACCGCCTCCCCCATATGCAACACTGTCCATTATCTTTCTCTATTCCCCTTATTTTTTTCCCCTTCCAGATTTATAAATGCCATTAATATCATATTCCTTCTCATGTGTGTGTGTGTGTGTGTGTGTGTGTGTGTGTGTGTGTGTGTGTGTGTGTGTGTGTGTGTGTGTGTGTGTGTGTGTGTGTGTGTGTGTGTGTGTGTGTGTGTGTGTGTGTGTGTGAGTGTGTGTGTGTGTGTGTGTGTGTTTCTTTACCCAGCATCTGCTGTTCTTTCATATGATACAATTAGCTCATGGTCAATATATATATATATATATATAAATGTTGTTGTGATGGTAGTGGATAATTGTTGTTTTTGTTGTGGTAATGCTGGTAGTGATTACAGTGGTGGTGGTGGTGGTGGTGGTGGTGGTGGTGGTGGTGGTGGTGGTAGTTGTAGTGATAGTAAAAGTAGTGGTTGTGGTAATGATTGTGAGAGTGTATATAGTAACTCTAGCAACACTCATCAAACGCAAAGTAAAGCTGATGGAGTGTGGTGCATGACGTAAATTACCCTACTTGTTCCATCATAAAATCTGATCTCTATCGTGGCTACACAATCAACCACCACCACCACTATCACCAGCGGTACGAGTGTGAAGAGGAGAACCACATCATCATAATCTAAAGACAAGGAAGGGCGGGACATCATCATCATCATAAGTTGAAGACAAGGAAGGGAGGGACATAATCATCATCATCATTATCATAATTTGAAGACAAGGAAGGGAGGGATATCATCATCATCATCATAATCTGAAGACTGGGGAGGGAGGGATATCATCATCATCATCATCATCATCACAGTAACTGAAGACAAGAAAAGTAGGGACATCATCATCATCATCATAATCATCATCCATATCTCTATATTTTATTACATTCAGTCCTTATTACCACAGAATGCAATTCAAAATATCATTTTTTATTTTTTTTTTTCACACACATGGCACTGTGCACTGGGTGATAACCAGCCCATCAGCTTTAAAGGTACCAATGGAACTTTAACATGCCACTATAAGCATTTTTTCTACAACTTACCATAGACATTCTCCCCGTAACTGTTTAGTCCTTACCAATAACTTGTTTGTTTTTTATCACTCCCTCTGCTGTAGAGTTTCCTCTGTATTAATCTTAACCATTATAATTCTCTCTCTCTCTCTCTCTCAAGGTCATCTGTTAGGAATACTGAATAGCAGATAGGTAAATTAACTTAATGGACTACAGGGATGTACATTAGTTAATACAGTATGTTAAACAGTCGAAAAACTGAATATGTTGTTGCTATTGTTGTTACTGGTGTTGTGGCCTAGGCTCATCTGGACCTGAACCTGGAGGACTGCAGGAACAGACACTTAACTGGATACACCCAGAAATGGATAATGAACAGCTGTGACAAGGAAATTGATAAGAAAAACTGATAGGGAGACTGATATGGGAATGCAGACAGCAGGACACATGATAAGGAGGCAGCTACATCATAGTCACTGACAGAAAAAGGAACTGATTAGATATGGAGGTTAACAATTGATAGCTTGTAATTCTAACGAACTAATTCAACAGCATAACCACTGTACTTTGACCGCTTATCTTCCTCTCTCTTATCAACATTTCTGCTGTAGTCTGTACACTTTCATCTTCTATCTCTCCCACCCTCCCCTCCCTCACCTTCCTTCCTCTTTCTCCCATTTCTCAATCCTCCCAGTCACTTTCCTACCTATCATAATTTCCCTCATGTCTCAATCCTCCTTCCTATCACTCCCTTCCATTTCTCAATCCCTCATCAATCCTTCATCTCCCATCTCGCATTTCCCTCATCACTCCCTCACCCCCCATTCCCTTCATTCCACCTCCCCCACCACCACTCTCTCACCTCCCATCTCTCAATACAACCCCAACAGTCCCATCTCACAATCCCCCCCTCCCACCAACACAACTCCATCACCTTCCATCTCTCCATCCCATTTCTAAATAACCCCTCCTTATCACTCCTCCACCTTTCATCTCCCCCTCATATTCCTCAATCTCCCATCCCCCACTCCATCACTTCCCATCTCTCAATCTCTCCCACCCCAGTACCACCACTCCCTCACTTTCCATCTCATCATCCTATACCTAAATACTCCCCTCATCATCCCACCTTCCATTTCCCCCTCATGTTCCTCAACCCCCCCATCCCTTACTCCCTCACCTTCCATCTCTCCCTCCTACCTCTAATCCTCCCCCCTTAGACAGGCAGAGAACAAAAGTGGGCCGAAGTGCTGGCTTAGAACGATGATGCAGCAGATTTGGTTATAATCACGTTGTGTTGTTACTAAGCATGGCACAGGGAGTCTTACTGGCCCAGCAGGATTTCTTTTACTATTTCACCCCAATGATGTGCTTCTTAATGGATTCTTCCTCCTTCCACAAGCCTTTATTCCGCACACGAGAGACATTTTGAACTGGACAGGTTAGATGCAGTATACATTAACCCATTCACAACAAGCAGACTTTATGAACTGGAGGGGTCTGATATAGCCTTCGCTAACTCCGTCACAACAAGGAGAGATTTTATGAACTGGAGGGGTTAGATACTGCCTTCATTAAACCCTCCACTCTAAGGATGCCATTTTAGTAGGAATAAAACTGTCTGGAGGATTATAAACCAATGAAACACACTGATGGAGTCAAGGGGTTACCACACCTTCCTCAGCCATATATTTTGAGTATTATATCAATATCATATAGTACTTCATCAATACAGTACAAACTGTCAACACTGAAATGACTAAAATAACATTCAAAAGAGTATAAATTTGCAATAATTTCATAACACACTCCCTCAGTTATGTAATTTGTAATTTGTTCAATATGCCTCATTATCATCTCATACCTTATCAGCGCAAACTGCCTTACCTGTACCTGGTCTTACTGGCCACATTACATTGCAGTGCCCTGACCCATCTGACCACCAGGAAACCTGTTGTTGATTATGTAGTCACCATCCAACAAAGTACATGGTTTTTTGGGATACAGGAAACTACTTGACCTATCACAAAGTTGAGTTGCCGGTGCTTTATAGTGAGTCAAAATATGATAACAGAGTCAAGTGGAGGAGGAGAAAATGGAGACTGTGCATGAAGTGAAGAGATGTATGAATGAGGGTTATGTGTGGGCAGCCTGATGGCAGAGAACAGGTTGCCATGATGACATTTTGTTGCCACCCCCTCCATGATTAAAGCATCTGACTACAGAAAGACAGACAGACTGATAGACAGACTGACAGACAGAGACTGACAAACGGATAAAGCCAGACAGACAGATCGACACAAAGACAGACAGATAGACTGAGTAAAGCAGGTTAAGAGTAAGCCAAACTGGAAAAGCAAGTGAGCTGTGAGCTTAGTGATGCTTACAGACAACTGATCAAAACAATGGATGACGGCAAGTGATAATGAGATGGATAAATGTAAAAACTGGCTGCAAAACCGGATGCACGTTATGATAAGCAGCACAAAAAGTGGCCAAGTTGAGGTGGATTATGGTAAATATGTAAAATATGACTGGAAAGTAACTGCAAGTTATGTTTTGGGATTGTACATGATAGTAAACTGATATATAAAAAGTGGATGGTAAGTAAATGAAAGGATGGTGAATAAATGCAGGAGGTAAAGGTAAGGGTGGGGGGCAGACACCACTACGGCCTTAGCTGCAGTGCTCATCTCCATAACACTGGCCTCTGAGACTGTGGCAGGTTATTCACTACCTGTCCTGGGATATAAGGTCACTGTATCATCCAGGTTATCACAGTTACCTCCCCTAGGTGTTACCCTGGGTATTCATTTTGCCTACCAACCCATAAGGGGTGGATTAGCACCTGACTCAAGTGACACCACCTGTCCACACAAGGATTCGAACCTTAGTACTAACAGGATGATGAGTAAAGAGAGGGATGATGAGTAAAGGGAGGGATGATGAGTAATGGAAGAATGGATGCTGAGAAACTTAATACAGTAATGTAATGAGTATAAGAGTGACATGTGACTGAAATGAATAATGAGCTGGTGAGTAACTGGGGCAATATGATAAGTAAATGATGTAAAATGATGAATAAATGAGTGAGTGAATGAAGTGAACAACATAACAGTGAATGACTGGAGTAAATATGATGGGTATATGAAGTAGAATGAGGAGAAAAGGAAGCAACACAATGAGGAAATGAGTGAAGCTAAATGAATAAAATGAATAATGAAGCAAGAGTGAATATAACTCCACTTGCATCATACAGGAAGTGAACTCGCACCTCCTGGGTCATGAGTAAACGCATTTTTATACAGTATATGGGATTCTGAGAGTGCATTATCTGGCCAGAGTGAATGATGCCAGTGAATAAGTGACAAATAGGTAAATAAAGGATATGAATGGTGGTGATGAGGGAGATGAGAAATTTATGCAGGGAACTGTGTGTCATCTGGTGGGAGTGAATGACGGCAGTGAATCAGAGATGAAAGAAAAAATAAATGGAATGGGCGAGGTGGTGATGAGCGATTGAAATGAGCGGTGAATGAGTGGTGAGGAGTACATGAGCATTTTTCATTCATGGGATTGTGTGTGTTATCTGGCCAGACTGAGTGACAGCAGTGAATGAGGGAAAAAGAGGCAATGGGTGGGGTGGTGATGAGTAAATGACAACAAACTGGTGTGATGGTGAGTGAATGAAGATAGTGAATGGAGCGAGCAAATGAAGACAGTGAATGGGGTGAGTGAATGAAGATAGCGACTGGAGTGAGTGAATGAAGAATGTGAATGGTGTGAGTAAATATAGGTAAGGGATGGGGTGATGCTGAGTGAATGAGCTAAAGTGTACATATTAAGTGAATGAAGGCAGTGAAATGAATGTATGATGACTGAGGGAACAAAGATGATGGATGGGGTGAAGGTGTGTGAGTGAAAACTGTATGGAGTGAAAATGAATGACCTATGTTGATATGAGACTGGCGAAAGAGTGAGACAGAGCATGAGAGGTACGAGATAAGATAAGGGATCACACCAACAGCTTTTACAAGATACCCTGATAAAGACCTGTTCTTTCAGAATCAGTATGGAAGACTGTGGCTGAAAAAAAACAATAAATAAATAAATACTAAGGACTCAACATATAACAAAGGGTGAAGGATTGAAACCAGTCCATGTTAAAGATTAGATATCAGGTCAAGAACTCTCACTGATTAAAAAAACTGCAAACTGAACACCACAAGGGAAGACGGAGATACTGTAACTAAATACACAAAAATGATGACTAAATGTGAAATAACAGGAGACTGGGTGAAGAAGTGTTAGGTCTGGGCTGAGATAAGAGATCACACCAACAAATTATACAAAAGTGGCAAAGTGATAAACTGATAAAAGTCTGTAAACTGAAAGCCACTAGGGAGGACTGCAGCTAAATACTACAGTAATAGAAATGAGTATTAAACGTAAAATAATAATAGGTGGGTTGAATGAATGATGCAGGTGCGGGTCAAGATTTGGTATCTCACCAACACATATTCAACTCTGAAGCTGATAAAAGACCAATAAATTCAACATCAGTTAGGAAGGCTGTAGCTAAATAAGAAAACATGGGGACTAAATGTAAAATAACAGGATCCATAGTTCAGTTGGTGGTGGTGTTATGATTAGAGATTACATCCATAAAATTACAAAATCATTCAGGGAGTGCATATTGCTGCCAGAGCAGTAGCATCGCCTCCTTTCATGTTTTTTTATATCCTTGACCTTGACCTCTGACCTTTTACACTCAAAATTTAATCACCCATTCTTCTGGTAGTCCTCATTCAATTTTCCAAATTAGGTGCAATTCCATCAAATAGTTCTTTCATTCAACTTTCCAGATTAGGAGCAATTCCATCAAATAGTTCTTTCATAATGTCGCTCACTGACAAATAGACACAGCCAAGAAACATAACCTCCTTGGCAGACACAAGACACTAGGGTAAACTAAACAGAAATATAATTCATGGATATACTCCTATCATTTTAACTTGGTCCAGATATTTGTCTTTCCAAAGCTTATTTCATATACTGTACATAAGTGGCAGAAAAAGACAATGATACGGCTCTACATACTTTCCACAGAACTTCATATGTAGCATCATACTATGGTGTTAATCTATTGCTACACCATAGCATTCATGATGGAGAGAGGGATATTTTAGGTTAAGTTTGAGTAAATGGAATATAGTTGGGATGGTAATTAAATGCACAGAAATGAGGACCAAATTTAAATTACATGTGGTGAGGCGAAGGAGTGAGACATATCTGGGTTAATATTAGAAATTAATATATTTACAAAACACAAAAGACCTCTAAATTCAAAGCCAGAAGGGAAGATGGTGACTAAATAAATGAAAATAAATGAAAATCAGGACTACATGCTCAATCAGAGGAGATGGAGATGAAGGTAGGCATCAGAGGAGGTGGTAGTAATGTTAAGTGATCAATATAATTATCTAACATGTAAATTCACCATTAATAGGGGACTCTGTGGCTAAGTAAATGAAAATGAGAGTTAAATGCAAACTAGCTAGGAAGAGGTGAGTGTGAAGGTGAGTGTCGGTGGAGGTGGTGGTGTTGTTAAAGGTGAGGAGGTGTGCATGAGGGTGACTGCTGCTGGGGGGAGGGAGGGAGAGTGAGGAGGAGTGTCATAATGAAGCAGTGCAGGGTGAGATGGTGCTGAAATTAAACGATGCCCTGTCTCCTTCATTTCAATTGTCCCTGTTCCCTTCTCTTCATTTTCCTGGTTTCCACTTTCTTCCTCCCTTTCCTCTCTTGTTTCTGCTCCTTTTCTTTTTTTTTTACCATGGATTTCTTTTCCTGGTTTCCTATCTCTCCTAGTTTCTTTTATTTACACAGCTTCTTTTCCTTCCTTTCCCTTCTTGGTTTCACTTCCATGTATTCTCTTCACTACTTTCCATACTTATTTTTTCTCTTCCTCCCTTCATTCCTTCCCCTGTTTCTCCTCTTTCTTTTACCTCCCCTGCCTCTCTTCCTCCCTTACTTCCCTTATTTCCCTCCCTTCCCCTCTCTGACTTCCTCCCTTTCCCTCCCCTGCTTTCCTTCCTCCTCTTCCCATATGCCATTTTTTTCCCCTTTCCCTCCCCTGCTTCCCTCTCTTCTCCTCCTCTGCTTCTCTTCCTCCCCTCCTGTTTCCTTCCCCTCCCTTTCTCATTTCACTACTTTTCTTTTCGTCCACTCTCTACCTTTCCTCCCTTTATCTCCCTTACTTTCCTCCCTTCCCTCATTTGCCTCCTTTCCTTCTTTTCCTTCTCTCCATTTTTCTGTCCTTTATCTCTCCTACTTTCCTCCCTTCCCTTCCTTCTTTTTCCTCCAGTGCTTTCTATCATTCCCCTCCACCTCCATCCTTCTGTCACACCTGTTGAACAAGACTTCCTTCCTTAATTTATTGAGTTCCATTCTACTGCACATCCTTGCTGCTGCCTTGCATATCTTCTTCCCTTCATTAACCACCTACTTACCCATCTCCTTTACTTTCCCCTCCTTCTCCTTCTCATTTTTGTCTTCCTCCTCCTCCTCCTCCTCTTATCCTTCTTCACTCCCCTCTGCTTCTCTTCTTTGTCTTCCTCCTCCTCCTCTTATCCTCCCTTCCTTTCCCCTGCTTCTCTTCTTTTCTTCTTCCTCTTTCTCTTACCCTTCTTCACTTCCTCCTCCTCCTACTCATTTTACCTTTTTTTCCCTTCCTTCTCCTCCTCTTCTTTCTCCTTAACCTGTTCTTTCTCCTCCTTTTCCCTAAACCACAACCCTTCCCCACCCTTCTACTCAATGTCTTTCCTCTTTCACCTCCCAATTATAGACAGTTCTCATTATACCATGACTGCATTCCGAATATCACAACTTCTTACATACAATTATTACTGTAAATTGGAAGGAAACCAGCAAATCAGAATTACAGGTAGCAATTTAACTTTAATTTTTTTTTTTTTTTTTTTTTTTTTTTTTTTTTTTTTTTAATAACAGAACGGAGGAAGGAAAAACAAATGGAGAAAAAAAAATAATCCATACACCAGATTACTGGTGTCCTCTGTTCATAAAATATCTGTAACAGTTAGACTTGAAGAGTTGTAGGTTGAAATTTGGAGGAAAACAACTCTGGGGAAGCGAGTTCCAGAGAGATGCAGTTCGGGGAATGAAAGAATTCTGATAGGCAGAAGTTCTGCAATATGGTTGAGTGACATTCCAGTCATGAGCGCTACCAGATGCCCGTGTAGCACGAGGGAAGGCATGGAGAGGTGGCACCATGGACGCATAACCGTCCTGAGCATTTGCCAAAAAAATATCTGTAAAATAATGCAAGGGAGGCAACATTCCTTCTTACTTGCAGGGGAGGTAGTTTATATGTAATGGCAGGGTTGTTAATGATTCTAACAGCTTTATTCTGAATTTTGTCTAGTTGCCTTAATGCAACCTCTCCACAACCATTCCACAAGGGTGAGCAATATTCAAGCTGAGAGCGCACATGACTCTTATAAATTATAGCTAACTGCTCATCGGCGAAGAAGTTACGGACTCTGTACAATAATCCAAGTTTCTTTGAGGCGGTTTTAGCAAGTGATCTGACATGAGAGGTCCAGCTGAGGGCACTGTTAAGTGAGACACCAAGAATTTCAATACTTTTGGAGATGGGAATATTAGTAGCACTGAAGGTAATGTACGAGTCTGGCAATATCTGTCTATTGGTAAACTGTATATATTTAGTTTTACTAGCATTAAAAGAGACAAGGTTGTTTTGTCCCCATTCACTGATTGTAGATAGATCTTCATTTATGGAGATGGCTGTATTGAGTTGAGAGGTAGAGATATTAGACTTTGTAAATGGATGTCTGAGTGTGAATGAACTATGTAGTGTTGAGTCATCTGCATATGAGTGAATGGGATTGTGAGTGACAGATAAGAGATCATTAATATGAACCAGAAATAGGGTTGGCGCCAGAACTGATCCCTGCGGCACGCCGGTGTTAATTGAGTGGAAATTGGAATATACATCATCTACTTTTACTCTTATTTTCCTGTCACTAAGATAAGAAGAAATCAAAGGAACAAAAGACGTTAGTCCATAGCAAGGGAGTTTGGACAGCAGGGAGCAGTGCATACTCTGTCTAAAGCTTTAGAGATATCAAGAGCTACTGCATGAGTTTCTCCCAAAAGATCAATTGATTGATGGATGGTATGAGTTAAGAGATTGAGTATGTCAATGGTGGATCTTTCGTGGCGAAAACCGTATTGTCTATCATTAATTAAGTTGTTGGATTCAAGATGTTTAACAATATGCTTATTAATTAAAGTTTCAAATACCTTACCAAGAGAAGATGTGATAGCTATTGGTCTGTAATTGGAGGGGTCAGACGAACTTCCTTTCTTCGGAACT
Source organism: Coenobita brevimanus (assembly GCF_032717465.1). Lineage (NCBI taxonomy): Eukaryota > Metazoa > Arthropoda > Malacostraca > Decapoda > Coenobitidae > Coenobita > Coenobita brevimanus. The sequence goes on along the minus strand of NC_137018.1, from coordinate 54,373,579 downwards.
GGGTGGATATTGGCTTCTTTCCATGAATTTGGGAATAAAGAAGTACGTATGCATAGTCTGAATAATTTAGCTAGGACAGAGGCAAGTTCAGGGGAACACTTTTTCAAAACAATTGGCGGAATTCCATCTGGACCTGGAGCTTTGTTGGTAGGTAAATTGTTCTACGATGGATTTTACAAATCTTGTCTGTATTTTAAGTGGGGCAATTTCGGGAGAATCAAGTTCCAGTACTGAGACATTCTGGCTGGTATCATCTATGGTAGAGTTTCTTGCAAAGGTACTAGCAAAGATATCTGCTTTCCCACGTGGGTCATTTGTAATATTGCCATCTGAAGATTTTAGTGGGGGAATGGAAGATGACTTGTTAAAGTTATTATTGAAGAAAGAATTAAGAGTTGACCAGAATATTCTATTGTCATTAGGGTTGTTAAGTAGTTTTGATGCTTGCTTTTGAAGAAAGTTTGATTTGGATAGATTTAATACAGCTTTTGCATGATTTCTAGCAATTTTAAATTGGGAGAGTGATTCAGGTGTTTTTGATTTTAAGTAAGAGTTATATGCTAATGACTTTGGGCTGTTGCTCTGGCACAATTGCCATCAAACCATTTTGGAGAGTTTGATCTTTTAGTGAATTGTTGACTTGGTATGAATAAATCCATACCAGCTAGTATTAAGTCACAAATGTGGGACTGGGTAGAATTGGGATCACTAGAGAAGAAAGACTGCCATGGAACATCAGCAAGATAATTTCTAAATCCATCCCAGTCTGCCCTGTCAAAGTGCCATCGGGTCACCCTGACAGGTTCGGAATGGGGAGGTGTAGGAGGGTTAACTAATGAGGCTTTGATGAGATTGTGGTCAGAGGATCCAAGTGGTGACAGTACCTCTATCCTGTATTGATCTGGATTATTTGTCAAGAATAAATCCAAGAGATGGGCATTATGGTCAGGGTTATCAGGTATTCTGGTTGGTTGCTTTACCAACTGGGTGAGATTAAACGATTCCAAATAGCTCGCATTCTAGACCAGCGTCGCCAGTCCGGGCAGAATGCAATAGCCATTCAACATTGTGTATGTTAAAATCACCCAAAATGGTAATTTCATTGCCAAGGGCAAGGTCAAGGTTACTCAACTGAGTGGATATGGAATCAAATACACTGGGTTCCGAAGAAGCATTGGGGGAACGATAAACTACACAGATATATTTGGTAATGTTTTGGCAATTTAATTTATATAATGAGTAATCAAAACTGGATGAAGTGAAGTTTAAAATAGTATCAACTGCATATTGGGATTTGATATAACAACAGGTGCCGCCCTTGTTTTAAAGTTTGTAAGGAGATGGTAACCGGGAAAACAAAATGGAGATATATCGGTAGAGGGTGAGATTTGTGGTTCTGTGAGGAAAAGGGCCAAAGGGGATATGGACTGAAGGAAAAATGAACTGAGTTTAAATTCGTGGTAAGGCCGCGGATGTTGGTAAAGAATAAGGCCACACCGTCACCTCTTCGCCGACGAAGTTTTTCCGGAAATAGCAACAGTCGCTGCTGGCACAGTCGCTTGATAGCGACCGGGAGGACCCTGTGCCTCCAGCCCTACCCTGCCGGTGGTGGCAATCCGAGATACCACCTCATTTGATTGTGAGATTGCAGCGGCCATTACTAAAGATGTGAATAGAAGGTGTGATATGTTATGCGCATGTAGTGTGGTGTAGACAGTTGAAGGTAGAGGTATCATGAGAGCATGCTGGCCTACTCTCTGTGTAAATGAATTCACTGAAAATGTTCAGAAAAGGGAGATGGTCAGGATCAAGTCCTGAGGGCTGGTGAAACGGGAGCTCCAGCTCTCCCTATCACCAGCTTGCCATCAACCTCGGGAGTACTGCCCTGTTCGACTGGGCAATTATTACTACATGCACTTGGCATTCATTTATTTTAGTATTACTGTACTTCCATACTACCCACTTCTGTCCTTCAGCCCTCTTTCTTCCTAAATTACCCTGACATGTAATTATGCCTCTGAATACAGATGATATCCTTTTCAGCTTACTCTTACATCTAATATAACTCTTTCACCTTACTTTGGCCTACTTTTTTTTTTCTTTTTTTTTTCCCAGCTTACTTCCCATAGCTTGATGGCAGAATTAGATAGTTACGGGCTTACATCCTTTCCATGTCACTTCTTCATGATTGGCATCAGTTAATCTTATCATTACAAATCAGCATTCTAGAAAGAGAAGGGACAGTTTTAGGCCAAGTTAGAGTAAAAGGGGTAGAGCAAATTTTAAACCTGGGGAAAATCCTCTTGTATTAAAGGGGTTTATTACGGCTAAAGTGCTGGAGAGGGACCTCTCATGCAATGGAACTGATATGACTGAGCAGTGGAGCTGCCTGGTTGTACAAATATCCCTAAATCTCTCCCCTATCTCCCCAAAAGGAGGATGGTGACTTGCTGATGAAAGGCAACTTTGACTTGCAGTTCACTGGATTCATGTTCAGATGAGTCTTGGGTTACAACTACTACAGTAATCCCTCAATTATCCAACGTAACAAAGCCAAAGGCATGTCCAGATAGTGGATCTGTCTGGATAATGGACTTCTCCCTTGGTCACCCTTCACACATACCGTACCCTAACCTTGAAAGCCATTGTAAGAGGCCACTACAGTACATTGTATGACACTTATTCCTGGTGTTTTACACTACTCTATTTGGTCAAGCAGACCTATAAACCACGGCCAAGGAATTACCAAGGTCAAGCAGACCCATCAACCATAGACAAGTAATCACCACTGCAGGGCTATACCCTGCAGTGATATGAAAAAAAAGGCCCAGCCAGGCAAAAATGTTCGTGCGGCCATAATTTCCACCCGGATGCAAGCATTTTGTCCAGATAAAATGGAAAATGTGTGGATAATGGTTCTGAACAGCCAAATCAGTGTTTGGATAATGCATTGTTCGGATAATGTACGTCCAGGTAATCGAGAGGTTACTGCATTATGGCTATGTCTCACCATTCCAGTTAAAAAAATATCCTCCTATGCTGAATAAAATAATTGGTATATGGTAAAAAAAATTCAAAGCTCAAAGGGTTGATACCATTGCAAAATTCTCATTGTGGCCCACTTTTCTCTAACCTTACTTACTTTCCCACAGACACATTTCTACTTAACCCTCTGCTCCCCACATAACCAAACCTCCCTCCACTTTCCCCAGTCCACCCTTACCTCCCTCCCTTGGTGTAAAAATTAAGGATCTATCTATCTATCTATCTATTTATTGCCAGACGCCATAATCCCGTTAGGGGTGGCCATTTGACTCTGAGTTATTTGTTTTACAGGAAGGGGCACTAACCCTCCACCAACCCACTTGATGACACGTAGGGAGCACGTAATTGTTTGGTTATATGGTTACCACCCAGCGTTGTAAATGGTTTCTTGGCTTACAGGAAACCATTAGGCTTGTCACTCAATGTAAAGCCACCTGTAAAGGAAAGAAAAGCAATAAGAAGTGACAGGAAAGATGGGAGAAACAGGAAGAGAGGAGGGCAGGCACAGAAAAAGAATGATAAAGGCTGAGGAAGAAGTAGGTATTATTAAAATGGAAAGCATACAGGTGTAACCAGGCCTAGAACATTGAGTTTGACACTTATTAATGGAAACACCTGTTATTGTTACATGTAATCAGCCTGCATCTGACATCTGAGTGTGGTCAGTGAGAGTACAGAATGGTATTACATTCTATCATCATCACAGGCTTCAGAAATTTTCAACGTAAACCTTAGCTCATCTATAACTTTCTCCTCTCACATTTTGAAAAATATGACACTAAAACTGACCACTATTCCCAGCAATTAATAATCTATTCCTTCCATTTTCACTCGATTTTAGCCCTACTTTCTATGATTTATTATTTTCCTATCATGGCATATTAAAACAAACTCAATCTTTTCTTTCCACCTCTACTTCTTTCCTATGAATGACTCTCCCACCTTTTTCTCCTCTTCATTCCTATTGGCCATTCTTCTGTCTTCTTCCTCTTCTCCACTCCTACCTAAAACTTCTTTTCCATCCTTTCTTTTCTCCATCCTACCAGAACCTTCTCCTTTACTTTTCTTCTCCGTTCCTACCACCAACCATCATGTATTCACCGCTTCATCTGCAATCAATAACTTCGCTTCTAATCTCTTCTACTCTCTAGTCCTACTAACAATTTCTCCTACATTCTCTCCCCTCTTCATACATTCCATCCTTTCTCCTCTCCATTCCAGACAATAGTCCATTCATTCACATTTCCACTGTTTCCTTCCTTCTTTTCCATCTCTTACACTTTTCCCACACACCCATCCACCCACATTTCATCCTCCCCCCTTTTTCTTACATTTTTCCACCCACTATCAGGCAACTTGTCCACCCACTCACCCACTGTTCTCCCCCAGATCCATATTCCCCACCAAACAACCAACCCATCCACCACCACTTAACTGTCCTACCTACTCACCCACCAGCCATCAACCCACCTGCAACCAACCCACAAAAATCACAACCCACCCACCTACCACCATCATCCTCAAACCCACCAATGCACTTTCCCCATCCACTCACCAACCCATTCACCCACCAGACCCCTCCCTCCCACCCACCTGGCCTGCCTGACTTGCATAACCACTCCAAGCATACTTTCCCTCTCCAGCCTTAATAAGATGCACTATCAGACAGCACTTGATGCTCTGATAACAACCCTCCTGTGTGGAGTGATAGCGCAAGGTGAGGTGGTGATATGGACATGCCTCTATTTATTCGCACCTATGTTCTTCCTTGCTCCTCAGTGCATATTCACTGAGGTCAGTGTACAGGCAGCATTCTTCATAAGTACCTTTATTTTATATATATATATATATATATATTTTACACACAATACTTCATTTGCAACTACATAAGCTCATATAAGATTAAAAAACATATACACTTAATGAATACACTTTCGTAAAGTATGTGGTGATACTGAGCACCAGAGTCAAAATAGACCCATACAGTATTGGTCAATGAACCACAGCATGTTACCACCAACAGTGTTAAGTAGTACCACCATACCACGACACTGTACAACCACAAACTTGGCTTACAATTAACTGCATGTAAATGCAGAATATATATTTAGATCACAAGCTGACCAAATTCTGTTGGGGGAAAAAAAAAAAAAAGCTAGCCTTTCTACATGAGAAAACTGTAATGAAATTAATGATGGTGCTACCTGACAGTAATAAACAAGTAAGAATTGAAAACTATCACAAATATCAAAGTTTTTACCCCAATACTTTCCAACCATACAGTTACTAAAGGTGTTGTATACTACAGTACCATACTTCAAGCACTTCTAGTACAAGCGTCATTTTGCAGTATTTAAGCAGCAACTGGCTGTCAACTTAACACGAACAAAGTGTGCTAACTCACATGCAAACTTCAGAAGCCACTGCACACAAAAAATAAAGAACATGACAATTAATCATCGGCACACAAAGACATACCAAACATTCGCTGACAATGATCATATATAATTTCCAACACTACAGTATATAACCTGTGGAATATATAATATAATAAGTTAAAAAGGTCCCAAACTTTATATGGTATACTGTCATCTTCTTATAATCAAGGGAATTTCTTCACTACACTGTACTACCAAGTGCAGTATTCTAGATGGTTACTGAGTCTCCCTCGCACCTCTCCCTTACCAGTATATTTCTGCATACTTCACGTTAATAATGTCTTAAACAGGGTGGCCCATAATTAGTAATCCACCAGAAACTTGCCTGACAGTACCTTGTGTGACGTGGGAACGACTCAATCTGCTGGTGGTAGTGTGGATGTGGTAGTGATAGTAGGAAATGAATAAAACATGCAGAATAGAGACTGACAACACTGACTATACTGTACACGCAACGCCAAGAAACTGCCTGGTGGAGAAGAAGATGAGCATTATATATGGGTCACCCTGTAAATACTGTACAGTAATTAATGAACTATTTATATTAAAGAAAATAACTACCATACAAGAAAGGAGTTAGATGAAGTAGGCAATATCATGAGGGAAGATGTGTAAGAAAGCCTCCTATGGTGACAAGAATATTTGCCCAACTACAAAAGAAACAGCCAATCTCTACCTGCCAAAGCAAAAGTACGAGATGCCAAGGCCGCCCAGGAATGATGCCCAGTGGCGGGTGGTGGGTGAAGTTTGGGAGGGATGGCAGTGTGCTCGCAGTACATAGGCAAGTATCAGTGCTACCATCTGACCTAGGATGAAGTTGACCTGGGGATAAGAGAAGTACAGTTTATTAATAATCTATTATTATTTCCGGTAATCACTTTCACACAAGGTGTTCAGGGTAGATATGTGGGTTGAAGTGGAGGAACTAATGACCACATGCTTCAATCACTGAGCCCAACAATGTCTTTTTTCATTTTATTCATGCCATCTCACCATCTAACCGAGGATGAAGTTAACCTGGTGGAAGGAAGGAATACGGGGAATTATAGTGTCAAATGGGGGAGTAAGCAGAACTGATGACTGTATGCTTAACTCAATGAGCCCATGCAGACCTTCTTCTTTTTGTTCATGTGGTCTACCAGTGGTGGTAATGATATATCAATGGGACTCTGCTACCTGGTTACATGAATGTCCCTCAACAAAATTAAAAATGCATTATTGTACTGAAAAGGTTAAATGGTAGTGGAAGTAGGAGCAATGACTGTTACCTCAGTGGACTGCAGACTAGAGGTGCCCTCCTCCTCCTCCTGTTAGGGGGATGGTGAGGGAGTTTAGGGATGTTTGTATACCCAGACAACCAAGGCAACTGGTTAAATCAGTGCTACCTTGTGAAGGCATCCCTTTCCAGCACCATATTACACTGAAGAAGTTATAATTATTTTTTAATGCACCTTTTGACCACTGCTTTTACAGTTTCCACATCAATCATTTACTTTCTTCTAAACTCTGTTACAGTATTTTCCTTACCCTCCTCACTGTCTTCCTATACCATCTGCTAATCTTACACTCCACTCTCTCCCAAATTCAGGGTGTGACTAATTTCTGCTATTCCTTAATATTTCTGGGCCTCTTCTGTTATTAATAAATGTCTCAGTTATCCATCAGTCTCCTCAGCCATCTTACTACTGTTTCCAGAAACAACCTAATACCTGTACTGTAAATGTACAATATTTATTTGCATCCCTTACTTCCCTGTCTCCTCATTCTGACATGTTTCCCTCACCTTCCTCTTAATGTCACTCTATGTTAACTCTATCAATCTCTTCAATGAAAACTCCCATTCCAATATCTCAACCTTCCATACAGATTACTTCTATTATACATTATTTACTGTACTTATATTGCTGTGCTTTGAACTTTTTCATAAAACCTCTCCCCTCTTCATAGGCTACTGTGCTCTCCTTTCTATGTCTTGCCTACTACACTAACTGTAGCTATTTCCCAGCAATACAGTATAATGCCACAACAACAAACTCTAACATATTCCGAGCACCTCCATACTTCCTACAGTCTCACTTGTATCACAACATCAACAGCCAAAGACAACACATCAGAGAGGCAGCAACAGCAACAGCCAGTGTGGCCATGAAGAGATGATTAAGTGACATACAACTCAGCCCAGACACCTGAATGGTCACACACCAACTGGTTCCTTTCAGTGGTCTTTAGTGAATGAAGCTAAACTTGGGTTATATAATTTCAAAGATGCCAGGCTGACATCAGATGTTTTGTAACCATCAAAATTGAATTGTTTATAACTAATTTAAGCGATGATATGGTAGGCTCACCATCCAGATTTTACTTTCAACTCTTCACTATATCTGGTTTCTTGTGCCCTGAATAATGCCATCTAGTGCAGCCTGAATTACAGTCATTACAATAGTGGAGTTCCCAGATAGGCTCTTGTCCCTTCACAGCGTGAGAGGTCTCTTCAAAGCTAAAAACAACTGCTTGGCAGTTAACTGAATAAAATATCATATTGAAGAGAATAAGTAGCTGCAATATACAGACATATGGATAGTGTAAACAACCACTTAACTAACAATACTACTAAAATGCTTATATGAATCAACTGTAAACACATGATTCAACAAAGCTGCCTAAGGTAAAGGGTAAAGATGGTGGCAGATGCCATGAGATGCTTTGTACCTCATCCATTATCCTATCCTACACTGCCCTATGAAGAGTGCTGGGGCCCAGGACAAGGTTATTCAACCCAAACACATATGTTCATGCATAATCTTGCAATTGCAGTATGGTATACAGTACTGTAGTCAGTGGTTCAGTCACAGTGTACGGTACTTAGCAAAGTACAGTACCAGGTATCTGTTGACAATTCCTTTGGACAAGTCATGTGGAGTACTCCTGACTGTACTGTACTGTATTCTTACTTATAACAGGAAAACTTAATCCTGTCTGGTAGTATGGCAAGCTGTGGTTTGTGTGTATGTGTGAGGGGGTAGGGGCATGGGGGGGGATGAAGGGGGATGCTAGGAAGGATCTGTCCAAGATGCTTGGACATTACCAAGGGCTTGTTATATACAAGGGACATTTCCTTGAAATTATCATGGTCCTCTAAATACCGTATGTATAAATCCACAGACAAGAAGACAGACAATAGTTGCCATGGCAAGTAATTTTGTATGAAAAAAGGAATATGAAAAAGAGTGTGTGTGTGTGTGTGTGTTTCTACCAAACTGAACTCCACTGGATGTGGCATATGTGTCCTATCTTTTGTGTGTGTGTGTTCCTACCAAACTGAACTCCACTGGATGTGGCACATTTGTCCTATCTTTTCTGTGTGTGTGTGTGTGTGTGTGTGTGTGGTTAGTTTGCCTGTAAGGTGGAGCCAAGAATCTGAAAGTTTAAATGAATAGGGAATGTATGGCCAGCTACATAGTTGTACCCATCCACCTCATTTCTATCATAGCAAGAAGTCTATGGCATTTCAACACATTGGCCTAATTTCCTAACTATCTGTACCAAAAGCCACATCTGCTGCTTCTTTGAGAGCAGAGTTACCTTCTCCAACACAAATGCAAACAGCAAACACCAACACAGTCCATAAGCATGCCTGCCACATAAACAGGAAGAGCTATCTGGGCTGGCTCAGGCAACCCTGGCAAGGCAGTGAATAGCTCAGGATTGGTGTAATGGGTGGAATGTGTCAGCAAAAATTAACTATTCTTATTTTTACTCTAATTTAGCCTAAAACTGTCAATGAAGAGTCCCTTGGGGAGGAGGACTCCCAACATGAGATCAAGGAAGAAAGTCTTCCTTAATTTTGTCTTCGTACAAAACTGTACACCCCCATCTCAAACAAATACATTACTGGTACTCTCACTCTATTCATTCAAAATCTCTGCAGCACCCAGAAATGGTGCTGCTTATGGTTATGAATCAGCTCCATTTATTACCACATTAGCTATTTTAAAAGAATAAAATGAGAAAATCCAATTCCCAATAAAGAAGTCATAGTACACCCACAAAAAAAAATATTTATTACCCTTATGGTGTGATACAATATGACATAAGGACCAAGGGTTCTGAACAACTACCAGTACCAAATGAACACAGTTTCACTTTTACAAATCATTTCAGAGTTCATCGCACCCAGAGGTAACGATAATTTTTTTGGTGGGTGTACAACACACACTCAAACATAGTCTGCATAAGTCATGATTTCATCAACAACACAGAAGCTAAATGACCAGCTTATTCCAAAACAAGCTCCCACAATACACTGCACACAGTATGAGTTGTAAATGGATGGTGGATTACATATACCGGTAGGCCAATTCTCACACTTAATGCAAAGCAACCAACACTTAAGATAAATGACTGAAGAAGTCAAGCAATGCAGTTACTCCTGTTGTTGTTGTGGCCCTAGGCTCATCCAAACATGAACCCAGTGTACTGCTCACATTTAATCAAAGAAATACCATATCATCAATAAGTACCGGTATGCAAATTGCGTGAGATCTACTGGTAGTCGATAAGATCTGAAAATGAGATCCAAACAAAACAATGTGACTTGAAAGGCCACGAAATACAGTACCTTACACAATCACCTCTCTCAGCAGCAGTATAATATAAAAAATCACACGTAGATTCTATAGTTCTTGCACTTTAACTTGGCCCAGATTACCTAACTTTTGTAGAATATTTCATTTACAAGTGTCAGCATTAGCAAAAACACTGCCATCACTACATTCTTGTGTTAATTTTCTGCTAAATATAACTCAGCATCTAAAGATGGAGTGCTAGCAACTATGGGCCAAATTAAGGTAAAAAGAGCATAGTCCATGTGATTTCACCTATCACTATATGCTTGTGACTGAAAGAATATGAATGTGAGGATAAGCAAGAGATGGAGCAAGATTACCATGCAACAACTTACCATGCAGAGAATTACTAAGTCCTGCACCAACACTTACAAGCCTATGGGGCAGCACACAGGGTTACTAGATCCTGCAAGGCCTAGAGAGGACAGAGGAGTAGGAGTCAGTGTTACCACAATCTCAACACATGACATAACCTCGTGCCACACCCACCCAGCTCTTATGTTTAGCAAAGGTATGTTGTAGTTATTTATGGCATTTGTCAAAGATGCAGTGTTCTGGGAAATGTGTGCCAACCTTCAAGAGGAGGTTATTTTGGAGCTAATTTTGATTAATAAATTATACATCAACAAAGGTCCCATTCTCATTCATTATGCAGCTAAAATTACTGATGACCTCATGCATGAGTTATGAGGGGGACTATTTTTGCCTATAAGGTCATCAGAAATTATAGCTCCACAATGGCTGAAAAATCGGCCCACATGGTACAGATGCATACAAGTGATACTGCCTGTAAAATGTAGGATAGCTCAGTAAGAACTGGCAGTAGGAATAGGTAGGCAGAAATCTTTGCCAAGGCCAACAGTTACTATTGTATCAAGACTTGGCTAAAAAGCAATGCAGGAAACCAATTAAGTGGTTAACTGTATAATCTATTATACCTTGAAAAAGAACACAGGCCTAATTTTTTAACTCAACATACTATACATTTGAATTCAAATGTTCTGAAAATGATACTACCAAAAATAATAAAATTTATGCATTATTAAAACCCAATGAATGCTGAAGTATTGTCATAATGTAATTTTAAATGAAGTAGCTTATAAAATCACCTGAACTGGGTAAATGCTGACAAATATATGCCATGAGGTAAACAGAAGTGGGGATGGGTAGGGAGGGGAGGGGTGGGGGATGGCGTGAAGACAACACATGGGAACACAAGTTATGTAAGAGTGAGAGTGCTGGCAGGGGACCAACACAAGAGCAGACACACCACATACACCCACACCTCCATGCATCAACCCATCATGTGGACATTAATACAGCACATCACTAACCTCTTCAGTTCAATTATGTGTTATTCATTTTATTCTTGCTTCCACCAGATGAGTTTTGCTTAATTTGGGAAGGGTGTTTAGTAGTGAAAGTATTAAGGCAATATCAAACCCCTCTAATTCAAAAAGTCTCTCCTAAACTATTTACAAACATCCAGAGATAGCAAGAATATACCAGACTAGTAGTAGTAGTACAGCAATACCAACAGCAGGAGCAGTGGCAACCTGAGACTCATCTGAATGTCAACCCAGGGGACTGCAGGCTCAAGTTTGGGGGGACTGGGAGGGAAGTGAGGGACATTTGTAAAACCAGGGATCGGGGCCACCCAGTCATATTGGTGCCACCGCATGAAGGCATCCCTCTCCAGCACCAACATACTAAAACTATATCACTGGAGTGAAGAGGCTAACTCCTTATCAGCTACAGTATTTACAAGGTATCTAACACCCATCTAGCAACATTAGGACAGGGTCAGCCAAACTACAGTTAATACACATTAATCACTAGCTACTATACACAGAAACACCACACATACATATTCCAGTCAGGCAATGAAAAATTTTATATCTACATTCCCTGTTATACACAAAAAATTCTATACAATCCCTGCAACACTAGCTATACACAACCATACCAGGTCAACTTCACTGAGAGATGGTGATATCAGAATGCAGCCACAGAGAATGATACAGTATAATTACAGCTATTGTATATTAAGATGCAGGCATATAACACCTACTGGGTAAGCTAATTAAAGGATTGCAAACAGACTGCACTACTGATAATCTAAAATCCTGGATGGTCTACAGGTCAGCTTAGTATATATATATATAAATATATATATATATATATATATACACACCAGTATGCAGCCTATACAGACACTGGTGATTTCTTTTATGCTTATATGCCTTAACTGCCCCATTATCAGCATAGAGGTCTGGGCTTGACTACTCAGTCCACACAGTTAAGGCAAGAATGACCAGTCACCAATCCTTGAGTGGCATTTTAAACTAAAACCACCACTTGGATTAAATAATTTATTTTATAGGTCCCACCCAGTTAAGAGTATCTTACCCCACTAGTCCACCAGGTATCTACCTTGTTGATTATTGTACATGTTTACTACCTAATGTGGTAAATGGCTTCCTGAGAACATGAAACATTCTGGCTTATTGCTTGGTAAAAAGTACCTGAAGGTTACACTGCACAGAAGAGATGAATGTTGAACTGATTAGATTTTTTGAAGTTTTAAATATTCAAAAAATCATCTTAATATTTGTCAGTTGATGTTCTTGCTCTGAGTAATATATTATGGTTAGTGTTATACAGATACTCTTGTTGCTTGTACTGTACAGCCTAACAAGCCACAATAAAAAAAAGCAATCCTTTGCCCTGCCTCAAATCACAGGAATTCTGTATAAACTGGCACTTCATAGGGAAGCTGCACTACCCCATGATGAAACTAAATCCTGTAATGACCCTGAAAACAACTGTGGTATTTTTCTAAACTTTGCACTCTCCCCCCCAAAAAAAAAAATGATTAGGCCTACCACTTACAAGAGATGAATAAAAGGGTTGTTTTTCAGCAATTATCCTGGCGTTATAGATCTACTTGGACACAATAACTTGTAGAAAGGTCTCAGCACAAACATAATACTAACGTTTCACAGCGTCAATAAATATTTACTGAAAGCAAGAACAATGGTATCAGGATATGCCGCTAATCCATTATGGTAAGGTGATGTTGACGACAGGTGGGGTTCACCTCATTCTCCATCAATGGCTCATTTCCATTCTACAACACCTCACAAGTCCCCATAATTTGCGTACACACAAACTCTCACACATTCAAAGTATTAACTTGTTATTCCCTTTGGCACAACCATTTCAAGTTAAATTTAATTACAGCAACAAGTTGGTGCGAGAAAATCCTCCAATCTTTCCCTTCATATCCATTGCTGTGTAGTTTCAGTTAAGACAACATCCCAGATCCAGTCCTCACAGTTACCTGATCTATAGGCATTCCAAGACTGTCAGCGACGGACTGGAATCTCCGAGATCCCAGATAAAATTCCTCCCATTGTGATGTAGCTACGGATGCCATTGCGGCTGGAGAAGGAAGTGGCGCTTGACACACCTCTCCCTCAAACGCCAGTAGAAACACTGAGTTGCTGTCGTCATACACCCAAATAAATATGATGCTCACTTACCGCCCTCACTCCCATAGTGTCACCATGCATCTCAAGCTGTCCCATTAAAACTTTCATGATTACTGACTACATCTCCTACTTATCAGAAATTGACGAATATGTGTTGAAATTGAGAGAGATCTTGTTAAACTAAAATAAAAATAGCACTAAAAGTAATTTAAACAGAAACTTAGCAACAATTTCATAGACGACGGTGACCTTGGCATGAAAACCCACGCACGGATCCTCCTCGCCTCTTAATCCTTCAGCATCATGTGACAAGCATCTGCATCCCATATTTTCATAACACTTTTCGGGGGGGAATCTTAGGTGTTTCAGTTACTTACATCATCTCCATCTTTTTTTTTCAGTTTATTGTTTCATATAATTTACGTAACTTGAAACAGATTAGTACCTTTGATTTTTTGTTATCAGTTGAATCGTACTACGTACTATCAATACATTCATATTTTATTTCAAGTGGCCATGATCAAAGAAATATGTAAAATGACAATTACATTTAAATTTGACAGGGGATCCAAGCCTATTCGTGAGTCGGGACAATCAGCTGGCTGTCCATCACTTATAGGATTGTCCACATAAACATTGAGGTCCTAGTATAGTTTCACTTAGTTTGTGGTAAATGAGTGCTGAACAGTATGTGATAAGAGCATTAAGGCCGTGCATTGTCGAAAGAAGCCATGGCATCAGAGATTGAGACGTATATTGCTTCTAACTGCGTGTGGGAAAAGTTGCCTAGCAATGTGAAACAGGTGAGGTAACCAAATTACAGACTGCATTTTCTCACCAGCAGCCCTAGAATATTTTTTAGTAGCCTTCAGACATTGGTTTTCATTTACACAAGGTCCACATATCGTCATCATTTGTAGCTTCGTGTCGGGGAATACTTCATTGTAATCAGCATCAGCTTGTCAAGAGTATGGCAGGAATTCACTTGATTTACAGGAAATGGTTGGGCGATGTGGAGACAGGGTAGCAAACATGGCATGCCAATAACGATTAATAGTTTTCCTTCCGATTTGTTTCAGCATTAATCTCCATTATTATAATCTAATAAAAATTATTGCTTCAGAATGTTCTGTGAATTTGCATGGTCTAGTAAACCTACCAAATACAGTACCATACATGCAGTAAAGAAACCCAAGAAATCACTTTTACCACTCAAGTGTTTTAATGTTTAGTAATCTTTTACTGATTGTGTGCCTGTTGCCTGTTACCTTACAGCTGCTGGGCAATTCTCAGAAGGAATATGAGAAGCAAGTGGCAGAGTACAGCATTAAGACACAGCAACGCTACCGGGGAAACCTAGGTTGGTACTTTACCACACTTGTAGTACCATCACCCCACATTTGTGTTCTTACTGAGATGCCAAGTGAACAAGATCAGTAACATATAAGTATACTTTCATGTCTTCTTTGATAAAAGTTTTAAAATAAATTGTCGGCATGTCTAGTTATATAAATATCCCTCAATTCCCTCCTTGTTCCTTAAAAGGAGTATGGTGGACTGCAGGGAAAGGACAGTTTGAACCTACAGTCAACCAGGTTCATTTCCAGATGAGCCTAGGGCTAGAATAACATAAGACAGCTTTGGTATTGACTAAGGTAGCAAGATACTGATTACGTAGTATTCTGCACAATAACCATTGTGGCTGCCAGATTCTGAAAAAATTATTACAAATTATACTTTTATTATTAGTGCGGCAGATTGTGAAAAATGAACGGAGCTACTACGAGGAGCTGCTGAGCCATAGTCGATCTCACCTCATGTTGTACCCATACCACCTGTCTGACGTGGTGGTGAAGGGTCTGCGTGTCACCCCTTTCCAGTATTACATCTCCATCCTGACAGACATCATGACGGCTGAGAAGAGCTATGATTCACTCCCAAACTTCACTGCTGCTGACTGTGAGTAGCATGAAGGGAGGTTCAACTACCTGTATACAATGCATTTGTTCTAACATGACTGGGATTCTCAACCCCTTTCAGCTCAGTTGATTCCCAAGTACAGTATATACTGTATAGTCAGATCAGAGGTTGACTAGTACAGTATATAATCAAGGAGACCCATGCCTGCCATGTAACTAAGGCTTATCAAATTTCATGCAACTTCAACCTTATATTCAACTTGTAGTGGCTTAGCTGTCATTTGAAAACAAATTAACTAAGGTTGGGAAGAACTGGCAACTTGAGATACAGAACAGCAGATTGTTATGTTTGTATAGGGGAAAAGCAGATTATTATGTTTGTATAGGGGAAAGTCACTTGTAGGGTGAACTTTTACGGTCACCGAAGACATACCGGTATCCCCTAACAGTGTTGTTCAGTTTTGGACATACCAGTACTTTTCTAACTGGAATGCTTAAATATAGCATCGCAAACCCTGTCATTATAAGAAGCCTTTCTTAAGTTTAAAAAAATCATCAGGTAACAGCAAGAATACACTAAAAGAAATGTTACTTGGACTCAGCTTGGTAATTCACTTATATCTCTTACTATATTCTCAATCCCAGGTCTGCGGCTGCTGGGCATAGGGCGAAACCAGTATATTGAATTAATGAACCAGTGCCGGTCAAGCCGCAAGCTGTTCCGAAAGAAAAATGTGCGAGACCTGCTGCCCCCCTTGCCCTCAGAAATTATTATTGAACCATGGTGGCAAGTGTGTGTGGGTTGTGTCACAGAGGAAGATATCAAGGTATGCATAAAGAACTTAGCCTGCTATAGCTTGTGTCAGAGCACTTCATACTGTTATTGAAGCAGTAAGGCAAAAGTCTCTGTGATTCTTTAATGGTGAACAAGTCTCTTACAGGGTTAATTGTCAAAATATTTCCTCACAAAGTTCACATTGTATAGTGATAAAGGTGTTGCAATGTTATGGTTACAGAGTCTGGTGAAGGAGCGAGAGAAAGTGGTGATAGACTCACTTATAGATGTGGGACCACAAAGGGCCGGAGATTTGGATCGTGAGTGTGTGCACAGCCTCTACACGTATGTATCTTTTGTATACAATAATATTTCCAGTTTTACATACAGTATGCTGTTACCTTTGATAGCCTATAGTAACCCACCTCATTGACTGACTGAATTTGTTTTTGAATTCTATGCATTAGTGTGCCTGCTTGTTTTTTTTCTATGGAAATTTTGTTTGGATGGAATATTTTCTTTCTGTATGTACTGACACATTTCTTATTGATTGCATAATGTGCAAAAGTAACAATGTTGGTGTCCTTGACACAGGAAGGGTCTGGTGTACTTGGAGGTTGGCATCAGTGACAGTGACTGCATCTCTGTACCACCGCTGGAAGGCTTTGTTATGAACAGAGTTTTGGGGGACTATCTGGAGAGTCTCATGTACAAGATCTTTGTCTCCATCGATGAACACACACCTGTTGCTGAGGTGAGAGATGAAGAGTTTGAGGATTAAAAGAAGTCCTTGTTATACATCGCCTTTCTTGATGTTCTTAGGTGATAATACAGTGAGTGACAAGCTAAATTGTTTCTTGTAGCCAAGATACCATTACCCGGTAACTGCATTGGATGGTAACTCTGTAACCAAGTAGGAACTTCATCGACTAATGAGTTTAGGTGCTTCAGTTGGATGTGGTCAGTGAGGGTTGATATCGAAAGGGTGGTTGGGGTTTATTGCTCATATAATGCCACTCAGATGTATGGAACTGACCACCTTGTCTTAAATGCTGGGATTAAGTACCGGTAACATAACTCTGAGTGCCACTGGTTCTTGTGGGGCAATAACTGAGTGGATAAGATAAAATTTTGCCTTTAAATTTACAGTAAATTGGAAAAAAAAATTCTATTAAAGTTCCATTGCTTCATCTAAAGTTGATTTGCTGGTTTCCTCCATTTACAAGTCAACCTGTGGGGAAAATCAGTGACACTGGGTGTTTTGGAAACAGCTCTTCTTGTTTGTAAGAGGACTTCCTTTTTGTATTATTTCTGGATATTGCTGAATTTCTTATTACATTGCATAGATCTGGTAATGTTAGATTGTACATGCAAACAAAAATTATCTGAACGCCTGGGTACTATAGATATGAAAATGAGTAGAACATAGTTTGTCACCTCAGAATGGTTGGTATGCCTGAATATTGAATGCTGCTCTCTGAACCCACTACACTGGTGTATGGAGCTGTAACCATTATTGTCACACGAGAAGAGCTGTTTGCAGATGCTTCAAAATACATGGTGCTTACAGCATTCAGACTTTTTGACAAAACTGTACATATTCTTTATTCCTCATGCCTTTATGTTTTGTTATGTCTTTTTGACATTAGGATATAGTACTTTTCAGTGAGACTGTAGCCTACATAGCTACTCTTTTTATTCCTCATGTCTGTATGTTTTGTTTATATTTGTTTCAGCTTGCAAAAGTGCTTGAAATTGATTTAGCACTGGTGAAGGTAGCAGTGTCTGTGTTCTGTCGGCTGGGGTTTGCTCACAAGAAAACTGGAGATACTGTCTTTGACACTCATCCATCATGGCAGTCAGCTGTCACCTCGCCAACCAAGAAGTAAGTTGATATAGTGTTGTACATTTACTATAGTTGACCCACATTCAAGATCAGTACATTAAGGGTTGTATTCCTGGTTACTTTCCACCACCTCTTCCGTGCTTACAGAATTCAGAACTATTTATTGACACTTTTCCTGCATCCTTGGGGTTTTTATTTGACCAGTGGCAGGTGGCATATTTGCCTGAGAGGAATAAAGAAGCTGCAAGATGGTTAGGAATTATTGACTTTGAATGTTTTCTGGACCCAGCAGCAATGATGTATATTTTTTATCTTCTTCTGTAGTTCTCCCTCTTTTTAAATATTTCTATAGTAAAGTGGTTGGTGAAGGTGCCCATCATCCACTCACACAGTGAAGTGCTGCTCTCAGATGACTGCCTTTTCCTCGCTTCCTTCTTTCCATCCTTCCTTTTCTGTCTTCCCTTCATTCTTTCCCCTTCCTTCTGTCTACGGGTGACTCTACACTGAGTAACAAGTCAAATGGTTTCATGTACACCAGGAAACCATTTACCATGCTGGGTGGTAACCATATAACCGAATTATGGTGCCTGGTGGTTTAGTGGGCAAATAAGGCACTCCAGCCAGATTGAGCCAGTGCATGTTTATATCCAAGGGGTGGTTGGGGTTTATTGCTCACGTAATGCCACTCAAGAATGAGTGAGGCCGGTCACTCTCATCTTAAATGTCAGGACCAACTTGCCTAGCCCCAGGCTCCTACGCTCCTCATGGGGCGACACTGGATTAGATGATGAATGAATGAATGAGTTTCTATGGTATTCCTTTCATGGTTTTCTGGTTCATACATCGCCTCTCCCATAAAAGAAGTCAAGATTATGATTATGATGGTAATTATGATGACAGTGATGATAATCTAACTCTGAAATGTACACATATTTCCCAGACTGCCAGCCACCGCCGATGATTTGTTACTCTTAGAGCTGGAGTCTGCCCTAGCGGAGAGCACTGTGGGAGAAGTTGAGGGCGAGGGAGGGCTGAACACTCCGCACACGCCTCTGGACGACCCTCTAGCTGGAGCCTTTCCCCTCACTGGCCAGGCTAAGCGAATTGCCTTCCTCTATGACTCCACTCTTACGGCCTACCTCATGATGGGCAACTTATCTCAGGTGAACCATTTAACTTGACACTTCCATGCATCTTGAGTTTGATGTATGTCTAGTACTGTATATACTCTGTTTTGCTGATACTGTATTGTGGTAGGTGGAGCTCATATCATCTACTTATTTGTTGTAATATTCTGCCTGTGTGTAACTCTACACTGAGCGATGAGCCAAATGGTTTCCTGTACACCAGGAAACCATTTACTACGCTGGGTGGTAACCATATAACCAAATTATGGTGCCAGGTGGTTTAGTGGGTAATTAAGGTGCTCCAGTCGGATTGAGCCTGTGTAGGTTTATATCCAAGGGGTGGTTGGGGTTTATTGCTATTGTAATGCCACTCAGGGATGAGTGAGGCTGGTCACGCTCTTCTTAAATGTCAGGACCAACTTGCTTAGCCCTGGGCTCCTATGCTCCTCTTGGGACAACACTGGATTGGATGATGATTATGATGATGATGATGATGATGATTAATATCATCATCATTATTATTATTATTATCATTATTATTATTATTATTATTATTACTGTATAATTTTTTTTAATGCAGGGTCTGAAGAGCCATGCGGTGACCATGTTTGAAGTGGGCAAGATGCTGGATGAAGGATTGGACTCACTTATAACAGAACTTGACAAGATACAAAGGTCAGACTTTTTTTTTTTTTTTTTTTTTTTTTTTTTTCTCCAGAAATTAAAAAATATATATTTTATCATATTCAGCCACATCATATAGCACACTGGCACATTTTTTTTTTGTGCAGCATTCAGTCACTAGCACTGTGTAATTGTATCAGATGGACATTTGGGAACACAGGTACTGACTGTGAGTGACATCCCTGTTTCAGCTTATTCTTGGTACCTGCAGACAGCTTATTTAAGTTAGTAAGATGTATCAGTCAGAAGGGACTAGTAATCCTATATCTGACCCCATCAGTTCAAAAAGTGTATCATGAGCTGAATGATGATGTCAGGAGGTGACAAAAATAGAATGAAAACGACATTCCCTGGCTCCTTGGGTTAAATAACTAGACATTGAGCAGTGACTTTCACGACCTGGTGATGTGATTATATTTGAGCAGAAAAAATTTTTCAGAATGTTATGCATGAGTTTCTTAATTGTTCAGCTGAAGAGTGAAGTGATATTATCGTCCCTCATCATAGAAGAGCTGATTTAACTATTTATTTATTTATTTTTTTGTGCAGGATGGTAATACAAATCTATAATACCATTTTCACTCATTGCTGCATAAAATGATGGTTTACATTCTCTCCTTATGCCGTATCAATGTGGAAAATTAGATTAGTATGAGGAAGATGAAAGAAAGTTGTATCTTTGTAGGTATCAGTTGTTAATTATTAACTTCGTGAGTGTGATGTCATCTTTGTTAATTCTTGTCACCTCTAGACAACTTGTTATATTTACGAAGGTCCTGTAATAGGGAGAGTTAATGAAGGCTGTGTCTTAACACCTACAGCTTGAAAAGTTTCTCCTAAGCTAAAGTAAATGTACAGGCTGCAGGAAAAAGAAGCCTCACCTCTGACCCCTTTGCTCTGATGGGGTAGATTGGCCTAGATGGCAGGAAAAAGTAGGGAGTATTACTTGTAATAGTTGCAACCCCAGGCTCATCAAAAGTTAAACCCAATGGACTGCAGGCTGTAGTTGCCCTTTTCCCACATCTCACTCTCATTCTTTCAGGGTAGACCAAGGGAAATTTGCATAACCAGGCAACTCCACTGCCCAGTCATATCAGTGCCATCTTGTGAAGGGATTGATTCTTTTGTAGGTCTGACTCTGAAGGTGAAGCCCAGCGGTACTTTGAACACGCGCTGACGCTACGTACGTCAGTGAGCTTTCTCCGACACAACCGGGAACTGTGCTGCCATGACGCTGATGCCCCGCCCGGCCTGGACCTGGTGCGGTGGGAAAGTCTCAGTAACCTGGACCCAGCCACCACCGCCAGGCTACTCAACAAGAACTATCAGTATGTAACATAGCACACAGGTTTGTTTTATCTGTCAGTCTTTTTGTCTTTCTATCCACATATCCATTTGTCTGATAACTTATCTGTCTGTCTTCTGTGTATGTGTATGTATGTATGTATGTAGCTATATCTATAATTATAGCTTTATCTATCTATCTATCTATCTACCTACCTGTAGCCACCACTGCCAGGCTGCTTAGCAGTTGTAAGTTAGTAATAAAACACCCTGCAGCCCTATCAGTCTGTCTATATCTATCTGTACCATAATAAACAACAAGGGGCTCAAGACTGACCACTGATACTCACAAACATTCACAGAGAATTCAAATCTCCATTCACCTGTACCTGGATGTGAGTACCCACATACATGGCCATAAAGACCCTAACAGCCACTCCTCGATCTCAAGCGTTCTCATTGCCCACCTCACCACCTCTCTAGGAACTCTGTCAAAGGGCATTTCCAAATCAGCAAAAACAAATTACTGTTCCCTTTACTTTCCTGTATAGGGCTTCTCCAAATCAACAGAAACAAAGTACAGTTCCCTTTTCTTTCCTATATATTTTTCCTGTAGCTGTTGAACAACGAATATGGCATTAGTGGTCCCTTTGCCTGGCATAAACCCAAACTGCATCTCATCAATATTCACTCTTTCTTTAATCATACCTTCTAGAATGCTCTCCATTACCTTCATTATCTGGTCTAAAAGCTTTATGCCTCTATAATTTCCTCTCTCCAGGGCATCACCCTTCCCCTTGTACACATTTACAATTACACTCATCAACCAGTCATCTGGGACAACACACTCATGTATAATCGTATTTGTCAGGTCAGTGACAACTGACTCCTATATCTCCTAAGACTTTCAGCATTTCAGTAGTCAACCCAGACACACCTGCTGCCTTTCCCACCTGCATCCTGTCTATTTCCCTGCTCACAGTTGTAGCGTCAATCAAAGGCCAAGGGCCAAACACTGGATCCACTGACTCCAAACCTTCCCTGTCCCAGTCAAGCTCCTCATTCAACAACTGGCTGGAATGATCCCTCCCTGCATCTTTAATATCCCCACTGTTCACCACAAACATCTTTCATCATTCTTTATACACTGCTTACCTGTGATATCCCTATTCTGTTATGTGAAAAGCTTTCCAGTATTGATTAACAGCCTTAGAGTGAGTGCCTGGAAGAGATGCCTTCATGAGATGGTATCAATATAGCCAGCCAACTTCACTGACTGAATGGTTATATAAAAGTCCCTCAACCCCATGTTCCCCAAAAGGAGGATGGTGAGCTGCAGGAGAGGGGCTATAAACAAAAACATGTTAAATTGAAGCTCTTTGATAAGTGAGAAAATAGTGTAATTGTTGGCTGAATGATGTATGTACCTTGGAATACACATAGCCTCCCTTTCCACTTTTCCCAAGGTTCCTGGTGTCCATGGCCCCACTCAGTTATGAGATCCCAGCCATTGAAGGGGAAACTCCACCACATTTTGGTCCAGCCGTTCCTGAGGTCAACTCCATTTGGTTCAAGCTCTTCCTCTACCACACCACTGGCTCTGGCCCTCCCTCTCTTCTTCTGCCTCAAGGTTTGTCACTATTCTTATGCCTTCTTCATCTTAACACCCTATATCACATAAAACAAGCTCTTTTAAAACACAAAAGCATAAGTAGAGTGGCGGTTGTAGTGGTGGTGGTATTAGTAGTAGTACTAGTAGTAGTAGTAATACCCACAGGGTCATCTGAATGTGAACTCAGTGGACTACAAGTTTGAAATTGCCCCTTTCCTGCAATCCACAGTCTACTATTCTGGGAATAGGGAGTTGAAGGATGTTTGTATAACCAGGCAGTGTAGTCACCTGGCCATAACAGTGCTATTGAAAGCACCTGTACAGTAGTGAAGCCCTCCATATATTCATTATTGCAGAATTCAAAACAGGATATTAACATTAAATCAGATTGGCCAAGTTAGCACAGTTTTCAATATTTGTACAAGATATTTTATTTAAAGGATCACTAGGAATACACAGCAGATCATACCAAGTCCTACATCTTGAAGTGAATTACCGGTACTTATTGAAACTGCCAATCCTACATTGCCCCCTTTGGAGCACAGGGTCCTGCGGTTAGACTGCTGTAGTCCAGAACATTTAAGGTTAGATGACTGAGGTTTGCCTCTGGTAATGTTTTACAAATAAAAAGCATTGGTTACCTTTATGACTCAGATTTTAGTGCATATGCTACTGTATGCTCTGGCACATGAACTCTACCAGCTGCTTCACCAGTAGTCAAGAAAATACAGATGTCATGCAACTGAAGGAGCCTAATGGAGATAATTCTCAACCCCTGCACTGCAGATACATGTAGTTTCTCCTTAGTTGAAGACAGTCCTCTGTTGTAAGCGTGAATAAATTAATTAAGATTTATTGAACAGAAAGGTTAAAACAAGAGAAGGGTTTTGATCTTAGATTGTTTAAGCAAGAATAATAGTAATAATTTTGTAATCACATCTGATAAATACACTTAGTCCATACAAACAGTCCATACAAAACTCTTCCCCCATTTTAACCCATCTCTGCACCTTCAGTGTCCTGTAGACATTGCCAAAGGTCAAATGCCAAATTCTCAACATTTTAAAACTTGCATTACCTCACAACAGAGAACAAGTCCTGTTTTGCGACAGTATAGCGTGGCATTAGTTGCCAGGCACTAGGTTCATTGATGTAAGATTGCATGAATGAAATGAAATGACATCTTGAGTTCAGGGAGTTAAATGAATGATGATTTTTACTATGGAATACAGATAGCTAACCTCCATTAGGATTGCAGTAACTTGGTGACAGAGGGGTTTCAAGACCTAGCCCCTTGGAGGATCGAGCAATAAAAAAATAATCCATAAAAGTTTATACAGTTCATTAAGAGTATATATGTATATAGAATGAAGGAAGGAAGAAATAATGAGGAACTAGGACCAAGCCATAATATGGCTATATGGCACTAGGGCTGGCGTTGAAGTGGTCTTGGCGTGAAAGTGATGTAAGGGAGAAAGGTTCAGTGTCAGTGGAAAGTCCTTAAACTGTCCATGTCATGAAATCAGATGTCTAACGTGACAGGAGTAGAGGGAAAATAATAGCCAGAAGAAACACAGAAATAGCAAGAAGAGAGTTATGAGAGAAGAGAAGAAGAGGACTGTAAGGAGAGAAAGATGGGAGACAAAAAGGCCCCTATTAGTTGCCTCTTACGACAAGCAGGGATGCTGGAGAGGCATTCTTTCACCCTTTCCCCAGGGGGGTGGCAGCTCTTAGTTGTGCCCTCACTAGCGAGTTGTCCAGCATGGGAGACCCTGGCAGGACCACTGGGGCACTTAAGCTCCCCCACCACGACAAGGTGGCTGCCACGGGGGAGTATAGTTAATTGAGCATTAATATGTACAGAATAAGATAAGCTCAAGCAGATCATACATGCGGTTCATTGACAGCACTTAGATTCAATGGATAGCATGAGTGAGTAAGAATGTTACAGTGCGTTATCCACTTCAGTAATCACAATACCAGCTTTCATGCTTCTAGTGGTCTTGGCTCAGTCCCGACCTCTTGACGACTGGCTTTATTGTCAAGTTGTGGCCTCGGACATAGACCCTGCCGGCTTGCAAGGCACAATCAGCATCCTCTCCCCTGCTGAAGATGGCAAAGAGGAAATGTGGAGGCTGGTCGGTAGAACTGTGCGGCCTTCTCATTTTGACAATGATACCAAACCTTGTGAGGGCCTGGGCTACCTGGGCATCTGTGATGTCATGCCTCAGGTTGCCCACGTACACTGCCTTAGGGCAACAATTGGGGGTCACCACTTCCACCACAGAGTCACCCACAATGACGGGACTGGCTGACAATGCCGCCATAGCTGACTCACGGTCTGCATACGTGATGTAGCCAATATTACCACCGTGTTTGATCCACAGTTTCTTAATATGACCGTACACTGCAAAAGCTTGGACCAGCTCCCCCCAAGAGCAATCAGACTCAAAGCCCCTGATGTTTACCTTCATCTCATCTCCGAGAAAAGATGTACAAGGTGTATCCAGGCAAATTTTTCCTGTCACATCATCACTGCCATCTTCTATAGTCATTTTGTTCCTCTTGCCACAATTGAAGCTCTCCTCCTCTCCCTCCTTCTCCAGTTCCCTCTTCAAGGAGAAATAATCCTGGCTTTCTTCCTCTTCTTTCTGTGTATCTTCCTCTTCCTCAGTATCCCTCTCTTCCTCAATATCCGCCTCTTCTTCTATGTCCTCCTCTACTTCTTCTTCTCCCTCCCATTCCTCTTCCTCCTCCCTCTCCCCTTGCTCTTCTTCTTCCTCCATGTTCCCCTTGAAGCCTGTACTCATTGTCTGGCACTCACCCTTCTCCCCCAGCCTCCTGGCATTTTCCTGCTTTTCATCTCTGGTGTAAGGGGCCCGGATGGGGTAGGATTTACCACGCACAAGAACTTCGCCAGCCTCCAGTGCTAGCTCAGCCTCTAGTTTGTGGCTGAATGTCACAAAGAGAAAAGGAGCTGGTTTACCATCATATTTAGGTCGCTGGCAGTTTACTACAGTACCAAAAAAGGCCAGTCTGGTCCTCAGTGCAGTCTCATCACAGTTGTCCAGGCCGCCAATGAACACCTGTGTTGGCTGTTTTGCCGCTGGCCGCACGTGTATTTCTTGGCCACCCAAGATGTGACTGCTGTATGAGAGCGCTGCAACCAAGCCAGCCTCATCTTCATACACTACAAACCCGTACGGTGCCCCTTCCTTCACCCACAACTTTCTTACCTTCCCAAATTTCCTAAAGTGTTCATAAATTGTCTCTCTGTCAGTATCCTGTGGCAGTTGTCTAATGAATAGCTTATGCTCATCAGAAGATTCTGACTGTTCCTATGTAGCAATGGAGGTAGGTGGAGGTGGCTCTAGGCTAGTTTTCAATGAGCTTAGAAGTGCCAGTGCTGGGGCTTTGTCATGCTCAGCTGTCAGTGCTGGTGCCATGGCTATGTCATGCTCAGTGATCAACGCAGGTGTTGAGTTTGTGTCCTGCTCAGTGATCAGTGCCGATGCCAGGGTTGTGTCATGCTCAGTTACCAGGGCTGGTGCTGGGTACTCCTGATCCAGGTGAGCCCAATGGAGTGTCAGGGTGCGTCCTTCTACCACAATGCTTCCTGCTGCCACAGCTGCAGCAGCCATCTCCTCATCCTAAAAGCGCACCCAGCAGCTCTTACTCAGCCGTCCACCTTGCCTCACTGCACGAAAGTAACTGACAGTCACGCCGTAGAGTGCAAGAGCCTCCAGCACCTTATGAACTGGGCACCGCCACGCCTTGGTGCCCAGACCCCGCACCAATACCTCATATTTCTCAATCATCTCCATTACACCTACTTGACTCTATAACACTGCACAGTAGTGTTATGATAAAGTGATCAAATAGTACACTTCACAGTAGCATGTATGATGAAATGTTATGGTTAAACGTTGCAGGTTTGATGAAGTAATACAGTTCAGTGCACTAGATGAAATAATATGGTTAAACGTTGCAGATATGTTGAAGTAATATGCTGCGAAATATGGTAATGTAGTTCAGTGTAGCTGATCTGACAGAACTGAAGCACTGTTTCAAAAGGCTGGTACATTAGTGCTCTGATCTTTGTCCCATGTCAGCTAACTTGTAGCTAATTTGAAACAATGTTCTGAGCACTGATATACAGTATAGTGTGCAGTTGAGCCAGGGCTGATGCCAAAACCCTTTTTCATGTATTGGTAGTTTTGATGGTGTTATGGTGGTGGTTATAGTTTGTGAATTACTAGTGGTGGTTGTGATAATGGTAGTGATGGTTGTTGCTGTAGTATGATGCTGGTGGTGGTGATAGTAGCAGTGCTAGTGGCTAGTGGTAGTAGTGAACATTCCAGCAGGTTTATTGGTAAGGGTGATGGTAATGATAGTGCATGTGATAGTGATTATAGGTCTAGCAGTGTAATAATAGTAATGATAGTAGTGATAGTTGTGGACTGTGAAGCACCTGGATATATCATTGCCACCATATGAAGGAATCCCTCTCCAGCACCAAGGAGTATGGATAACAGACATTTATTAACTTGCCTATGGTTACAGGCATCACAGCCATTTTATTGTTGCTACTGCCACAGTTTATTCAGCTTAGGAGTAACCTCTTGTCATGTAAGGACTAAAATCAGTTTTCACCAACCCTCCACAGATCATAGAAATCTACCCTATTTTTAATCTTGCCACTACCAGATGGTTTTAGCCAGTCTAGGTGTGGCGTTGTGTTGTCTAGTTGTTAAAACAGTCTCCATTAATCAGCTAATGAGAGTTGAAATCTTCACTATTGTTTCTTCCTTATGCTAGATGACAGGTACTGGAAAGGAACACCATCACTTGATGGCAGTGGTATAACAGGTGGCTCCACTGTCCAGTTATTTAAATAACTCTCAAATCCCTCCCTGTCCCCTGAAAGGAGGATAATGGACCATAGAAGGGCAGATTAAGACTGCAATCAACCAGGTTCACGTTTCAGATGATCCTAGGTCCACAACAACAACAAAACTGGCAATAGGTATCATGACTATTTTAGTTTCACTATTGCAAAATGATTTTCTTCAACTTGTGAATGACCTTTCATCACATATGGGCTAAAGACAGTCCCCACCAACCCTTCACTGACAATAGAAATCTTCCCTATTTTATTTTTGCTACTCCCAGTAAGTTTTAGTCAGCCTAGGTGTGGTGTGTTGTTAAGTGTTAAAAGAATCTCTACGAATCCACCATTGACATTAGTTATCTTTTCTATTGTTTTTTGGTTCTGCTAGATGATTTTAGGCAGCCTAGGAGTGGCTTCATGCCATCTAAGTGTTAAAACAGTCTCCATTAATCCAGTGATAATGGCAGGAATCTTCACCATTGTTTCTCGCTTCTTGTAGATGACTATTTGGTTTAGGAATTCCAAAAGTGTTGGATGCCCGTATGAAAAACTGGCTTATGGGATTAAAGGAATTAATGGCTGTCTCTTATTTAGGTGAGCGACTACGGCGACTGCCTGAGTGCCTTGTAGGGTATGAGAAGGTGTTAGTGACGCCGTGGGGACATGACCCCACCGTTGTACCCCTTGCAGCTCTCTTCACCACTGTCAATGAAGCACTCATGCACTCACCAGTCTTTATCCAGGTCAGGTCAATCATGTGTAATACTGTATGTCTCACAGTAAGTCACCATTGCTAATACAGGTATACGTTATCTCTTTGTTATTAACATTTTCACTTTTTTTTTTTTTTTTTTTAATGTTATTTCCAGATGAATTTTTTCAACTTTGAAGAGATCTGTAACCTAACCCCAACATGTCAAAAAGTCCGTCCTAGGCTGAAGAGTACAGTACTTTCATTGTGTTTATTCTCATTACAGGCATATGGCTGGTACCACGACGTCTGTATTCAGCACATTCCATTTCCCCTAGATAGCTCAAGTAAGTCAGTCAGTACAGGCTTATTTGTAATGTAGAGGATGGTACACATATGACACTCCTCATCCTTTCCATTGGGTGATTTCTCATGTGTTTTGGGGTCAGCTCAGTCATTGTTATCAGTGTCAGTCCTCAGTTATTTATTTCTTATTCCCACCGTCCCACCTGTGCCCACACTGGCAGACTGATCCATCCCCGCAACACATATGACCAGGTGAGTTTCTAGTGGAGTGCTATTTGTGACCACCCTGTATTTTACTCTGATCCAAACACATTTATTTTGGTGTGGTTTGTATGGGATGTGAATTAACTGTCATATTTTCACTTGTAACTGTGGGTCACAGCCAAGCCAGATGCAGTCAGCATTGTGTGTTAAAGAGTGCTGTATACAAAATGAGCAATTGTTGTATTGTATTATGTAGTAAAGCAACATGTTTTGGATGGAATGTGCAGTACAGTATTTCGTGACTTTAGTATTAGCGTTTGTTCCCAGCTGTCAGCTCAGCCATTACCCAGCGGTGCAGGTGTTGTTGCAGCAGTTGGACCTGGAGCACATGTTTGGGTATATTGAGCTCTCTCTCATATTGTTTTATTTAAGCAAAGCACCGTGTGTTGAATGGACTGTTTAGCATTTGTTAACTAGATCTCCAATTTATCACTTCCCTGCTAGACGTATTACCACCCAGCAATGTAATTGTTGTTGCTGCAGCTGGATCTGAAGCACACTTTTGGCTACATTGTGCTAACAATCATATTGTATGAAGAAAAATATACATTGAATGATGATGGTGATGATGATGATGAATGGACTAAATAGCAGTTGTTGATTTCAGCACCTACCATCCTCTCACTTCTCAGAACTCAGCCACCACCCAGCAGTGCAGGTGTTATCACAGCAGCTGGACTTGGAGCACACGTTTGGCTACATCAAACTGGTAGCGTTCCCTCTAGCTGCCACCACGGCCACACTGTCAGCAGCAGAGATAACGACGGGGCTGCCTCAGGGTGCCTCTGCTGGTGTTGCCCCACACCCCTTCCTCACACACCCAGCGCCAGACCATGACTCCACCGTCTCCCCAGCCCCAGCCATACCTCAGGTCATCAGCTTTGAGGATGTAGCCAGCATAGTGGCAGACAAACAGGAGGACACAAAGACTCAGAGGTTAGAAATATGTTACTGGTATAGCTACTAAGATTTGCAGGATGAACTTGAGTTCCATTTCAGAATTTCAGTGCATGATTTATTTCATTAATGAGAGAAAACCAATCCCAGAGTTATGAATGGCAGTTGGTTAATATGATATGTGCTGAAACATGAATAATGAATGGCAATTGGTTTAATATGATGTTCTGATCCCCCCTTCTCCCCCCAGCTGTCGTGAAGGCCTCACCCTGCCTCTGGATGGCCCGTTGCTGGACCAGTGGCATTTGTTGGAATGCCACTTTGGTCTTCCACTCTTTGATGCTTCCCTCAACCATCAAGTCTCAAACAAGATAATCTCACATAAGCTCTTCTCACCAGCCAGGTTGGGTGTTGGTCAATCCATCCATTTCTCACCCTGAGGGGTGAAGGGGTTAAGCTGTGTAAAGCTGTCTAGAATAAGCCTGAATGAAATACAGAGTTCATCCATGGACTGAAGGGGATAATGAAGATCGTTTATAACTCATTTTCTCAAGGAGTCTATCTTCAAATGAATAAAATTGTCCGGCATTAGCCAGAGGATTTACTTGTGAATTAGAGAGCATAAGCCAGCTTTTATCCCCAAGCATGCAAGTGTTTTGTTTATCGATAATCATATTTGAAATGTGATATATTAGAAATTTGGTATTGTTAGTTCCAGTTAAGAAATGAATGATTATTACACATTAGATATTTACCTTATTTCCTTGCAGTGTCGAGAAGTTTGCCGAAGCCAACAAAATCCTTGTACAGAATTTAAGAGAATTCATCAGCAGCAATAAGGTAAGCTTCATGTAAATTTTCATTTTCATTCATTGTTGCCCCATGAGGAGTGTAGGAGCTGGAGGCTAGGCAGGTTTGTTCTGACATTTAAGATGAGAGTGACCAGTCTCGCTCATCCCTGAGTGGCATTACATGAGGAATAACCCCAACCACCTCATGGATATAAACCTGAACTGTCTCAGTCTGATTGGAGTGCCTTAATTACTCATTAAACCACCAGACACCATAAATTGGTAATACATTACTGTATGGTTACCACCCAGTGTAGTAAATGGTTTCCTGGTGTGCCGGAAACCATTTGGCTTGTCACCCAGTGTAGAGTCACCCATAGACAGATGGAAGAGGAAAGAATGATGGAAAGAAACACAGAAGAGGAAGGAAGGAAAGAAGAGAGGAAAGGGCAGTTACCTGAGAGCACCACTACATCAAGTGAGTGGATAGTGAGTGCCCCCACCTACCACCACTTTACATATATATCATTTTAATGTATGTATGTCAAGTCTTCACTTATTTATGTGTTTATAAATTCAGCATGCTTGGTGTTGCTGGGGTTTTGACAGGAAAGGAACAGCTTGGCCTTGGTGGGATGTGAATATTGGAAGAGAGTAGACGAAAAACAGAAGCAAAAGTGGGTCTCAGATGTGGTGGGGGAGGAAGTCATTGGGATGGGTGTGAAGATGTAATTAGCTAGTTTTTGGCACTTAATTCAGCCTCCAGTCCCTTCAAAACATTTGCTCTACCATGTCCAACCACAGTGCTGTATAGGATTTCTTAAGAGGAAGCCCAGTCAGTGGTGTAGATATCCACAGTGGGGTCTGGTGAGGCTTGGACCCTTCCCTTAAGCCAGTGGCCCTCCATATGAAATTTTGGATTATTTAATGAATGCACTGTTTGTAGCATTATACCTTACATTTTACTGAAATTTAGGTTCCATTTCACATTTAAGTGGACCTCCCCTCCCCCAGTATAGTGCTTGGCCACAACTTGTCCCCTGTCTCCCATTTATGGATACTGGTCAGAGAATGGTAGCGTTAGATTTTATTTGATAAAATGTGTTGACAGGCTCAGGGAGTGCGTGCAGAGGTGCGTCAGCGTGGAGGCTGGCGTGAAGGAGCATCCAACCTGCCCCTGCCCACCATGCCTCTCCTTTTCTCTGCAGGGGTTCTCACTCCATGGCCAGGCTCCTGATACTTGCCACCATAGTCAAGCAATCCATACAACCATAATTAGGCCTAGACTACACTGGTACCAGGTGGGGGAGATGGGAAGCAGACACAGGCTGGTTCAAGCATGAATTTCTTGCCTAAAGAGTGCAACAGTTTGGTGCTTGCCAAAATATGCAGTATATGAAACATTTGATAGGGATGGTAGGGCAACAAAGATATCTTTTGGTAAATTTCGGCATGAGTCGACAAAGTGGAGTGGGGTTAAGAACGCTGGTGCAACAGGTGCTTACTGAGATGTACAGGAAGCAGAGAATAGGAATGGTAAAGCTGAATAAAATCATCTGGTATCAGCTGGAATACAGTACTAGAGTTGTTCTGATCATGAGAGGATTATGGTAACAGTTTAAACTCAGTTGCCCATAAATCACTCTCCAGTGACTGGCATGTTTAAGTGTTAGCAGGAAAATTATACAGTACTGGAGTAGTCCCAAACTTGAGAGAATTAATTTATCTACCAAGCTAGAGAGCAAAAATTTATCCTGTAAGAAGTGTGCCTATACAGATGGAAGGATTGGGATACATTTATAGGTGGTTGTTTTCATCTGACAGAACTTGGCCAGTGCTGGAGAGGGACTCCTTTAAGTGGCGACACTAGTATGACTGGGCAGTGGAGCTGCCTCGTTATACAGACATCCCTTAATTCCCTCCCTGTCCCATGACAGGAAGGTGATGAGCTGCAGGACTTCTTTGACTTGCAGTCTACTGAGTTCATGTTCAGATTAGCCTGGGATAGCAACAACAACAATAACAACAACAGCAACTACTACTACTACTACTACTAATACTAATACTACTACTACTGCTACTGCTACTGCTACTACTACTACTACTACTATGACTACTACTACTATGACTACTACTACTACTACTACTACTGATAATAATAATAATAATAACCCGGGCTCCTATGCTCCTCATGGGGCAACATAGGATTGGATTATGAATGAATGAATAATAATAATAATAGAATTGGGCTTCTCTCACAACTTGACTGTTAAGTCATAGTTGCATGAAATTCAATGAGCCATTGTTATGAAGTAGGAATACTCCTTTATGAATAAAGTTTAATCTCTAGTATGACTACATTTGGACCATCGGCTAAGCTGAATAAGGGTTACAGCCTTACATATATTTGTCAGGTGAAAACGAACTGACTGTAGGTGTTGCAGTGGCAGTGACAGAGTTACTTGGGATAGTTGTTGAAGCGTTTGATGTCTAGGATATCTCTTGGCTGAAGGACATCGTTTGTTGTCACTAAGATTGAAATATGAAAGGATTAACCATGATATATATAAGGATTAACCACTTGTCTCCTGATGAAATATTTTGTCTTTAATTATTTCCGCTAATAACCCAGTTTATTCAGCTGTGGAGAGATTTTTCAGTCTGGAGGAGTAGATATAGCCATAACAAACTCCTTCACTGCTGTAGATATGTTCTAAATTAAATAAAATAATTTGGAGATAGGAAGCATAAAACAAGAAATGCGATATTGGATCAGAGGTGGTAAGGGGAAAGCATGGGAGGTTATGGAAGGAAAGAGGAAAATTGAAAAGAAGAGGCTGAGAATAATAGGTGGTTTATTGAACTGGTGGAAGAAAATTGAAAAGAAGAGCTGAGGGAAAAGGATAGAAGTAATCCTGTCAATCCACTTTTTCTTTTCTCCTGCTTCCAGATGATTATATTTAGCTGT
Source organism: Coenobita brevimanus (assembly GCF_032717465.1). Taxonomy (NCBI): domain Eukaryota; kingdom Metazoa; phylum Arthropoda; class Malacostraca; order Decapoda; family Coenobitidae; genus Coenobita; species Coenobita brevimanus. The sequence continues at coordinate 54,339,922 of NC_137018.1, read as the reverse complement.
GGGGAGAGCTCGTGTAGTAAAGAGGCTAAATGAAGGCAATATTTAACCTCTTCATTGTAAATAGTTTCCCCAAAGCTGAATATACTTGTCTGGAGATAGTAAGATAAAATATAAAACATGTTATCAGACTGAAGGAGTTAAAGGAGAGAACAGTGGAGACAAAAACCTACCGAGTTACCATATGTATAAAGGTCTTGTATAGTTTCTATAGATGCTTTATTAATTTGTTAGCCAGATTGTTGCCAGTGAGGGAAGGAGTGTATTTTTTACACTTAACAGTTTTATATTATACATACTACAGAATGTATAAAAATATAATGCATTAACATGATTAATGACAGGGTGGTCTATATATTATGCATCTCAATTGTCATGTTGTGGGACAGCTTGGTCGTTGTTGCCAGTGTCTACCCTGCATCCTTTTCTTTCCCATAACTCTTTTCATGCATTATTATGTCTGCTTTTCTACATCCATTGATTACGTGGATGATCAATACTTCAGTGAAGTCGCCAAAATGTGTCTGTTTCCCAGAAAAGCAGACTGAATCATCTCTGCAGCCTATAAGATTGAAGGGTGCTCTGTATGGACCAGCCCTGCCATCGTTTTATAGTGATGAATATAGAACCCGTTCTTAAGTACTGCTGTATAGTATGAATGTGGTGGTGCCATAGGTTATAATAAATTTTATAGTGTATCATATACACAACTGTCCACACATCTTGTTAAATCTCATAGGAATTTCCTGAATGTTCTCATTGGTATGCAGTATTGTTTTTTAGTGTAACATTGTATATTTCAGTCAAGCATGGATTTTCAGCAAAAGCTTTACTAGTTAATATTGGATCATACCCTGAGTGGGTTTGTGGACTTCATTACACCTCGTCTTCAGTCATTTATTTTGCCTGTTGAACCCTGATATTCTCATGTATGTTGTTGATGCAAACTGTGTCAATGCTGTACTGTATTAAATTCTCTCATCATCATAATCATTACCCAGACCTCCCCTCCCAATGCAGGGTGGGTTGACGTAAGGTTCAGAGTCAGGGAGAACCTGTTAGAATGAGACTAACCAAAATTTGCCGGATTGAAGTGGGCCACACCTCCATTCTATCACCATTCAAGTCCCTGGAATCCTGACTTCATCCAAAGAAGGTGCTATGAAGTTTCCTACCCCACCCAGAATATAGACCATTATCTTTCTGTATTTTTATTGACTGCATATTTTAACAGCATTATGTAATAAATAAGAATTTGTGATTTCCAGCACAAGAATCTGTCCCAGTCTGAACACGTCCCACAGACACCAGTTTGTATACATCTTCTCTATCTGTCTATACGTCATCTTTGTCTGTCTGTATTCATGCACTCGGTTTATTGTTTTTGTGAAGATATGATACAGATATGCTAACACTAACCCCTTCAATCTGATGATGTATTTCACAGTATTACCCTTGTTGCTTCCAACTGATTTTTTTCAGGTTAGGAAAGAGTTCTCACATTGAAGGGGTTAATGAAGACTCGTATTGAAGGTGCTAATGAAGGCTGTCTCCAGTCCCACAAATTTTACTTTTTTCCCAAGCTGAATAAAACCATCTGAAGATGGCTAGAACATACTATAAATGACATCATTGTATTGAAGAGTTAGGACTGTGTTCGTATCAGATGCTTGCTGGTGTGGGCTGGAGTTCTGTGTCACCAAAACTCATACAGGTGGCCAAACTGAATATTTAAAGGTGTGGCCAAGAACTTCTGTGAGAGTTCTGTATCACTGAAGCCCATACAAGTGGCTGCATTGGATATGGATGGGTGTGAGCGAGAACTTTTGTGGGCTTCAGTGATGCAGAATTCCCTCCCATAACTGCCCATGCCAGCAAGAATTTAGTATGGCCTGCACCTCACAGCTTTATTGTAAGTGGGATAGGAGGCTCCATAGCACCTCTTCCCCATGTTATTTATTTTGCATTCTGTATGTTAACTTTCAATTGTTTTCTGTTTATATAGTTTTATCCTCCTGAATCTAGGTGAAATCCATTATATGGATATTTATCTTAAACTGTATTTTCTACCACCAGACAGTTTTAATCAAGTTAGGAAGGACCTAAAGCAATGAAGGGTTAATGAAGGCATTGTTGAACCCCATCAGTTTGTAAAATCTGTTCTTTGTAAATAAAGTTGTGCTGAGATACTGAGAGTACAGTGAGAAGTACAGATGTTATTGGATTGAAGGGGTTAAAAGAGTTACCGGTATGCATGCATGTATGCACAGTTTCTGCCAGCCATGTAAAAATTATGACATGTAAGGAAGGTAAAAATCACCAACAGTATGTGCCAAAGAGTTGATTACACCATTTCAGTCAAGTTGATGCCCATTCAAGTTTATTCTTGCTGTTACCACATGGTTTTATCTAGAGGTGGGGTTTTCAGACATATTTACAATTGATTCCCAGTAATTTCTTAGATTTGTTTTTGCAGGAAGAGCTATAGACACGGGAGGATTCTGCACTGTAATCTTCTGGATCTTCCTGCAGAAAACAGTCATAAGTTACAATAATATTCCACTCATAACTAAAACTTTTAATTGTAAATATGTTCAAGAATCCCACAGATAATTGTGGTAGGCATTTTGCATACTGTCCATTTGTCTTGTATATTTTTTTCATTAGTGCTGGAGAGGGATGCCTTCAGGTGGTAGCTCTGATGTACTTAGGTCACTCAGCTGCTGGGTTACACAAATGTCCCTCAGTCACTTCCCTATCCCCCAAGAGGAGGATAGTGACCTGGTGGAGAGCACCTTAAGCCTGCAATCCACTGGGCTCATATTACAGAACCTGGGGCAACCACTACTACAGCAAGCACTCGCATTACGTGCGATCACACAACGCGATTCTCACATGACACGAGAGGTGCCATTTGATTTCCCAGAAATGTCTATCTATCTATTGCCAGACGCCTTAATCCCGGAAGGGGTGGCCATTTGACTTTGAGTTATTTGTTTTACAGGGAGGGGCACTAACCCTCCACCAACCCACTTGTTGACATGTAGGGAGCACGTATGGTTTGGTTATATGGTTACCACTCAGCGTTGTAAATGGTTTCTTGACTTACAGGAAACCATTTGGCTTGTCACTCAATGTAAAGCCACCTGTAAAGGAAAGAAAAGCAATAAGAAGTGACAGGAAAGATGGGAGAAATAGAAAGAGAGGAGGGCAGGCACAGAAAAAGATTGATAAAGGCTAAGGAAGAAATAGGCAGCACTACATCAAGTGAGTGGATGTTGGTCGCCACCACCTACCACCAGAATTGTCACAATGCAGAAGAAAGTAGATGTAATGTGGTCGGAGGAGCTGCTCATTTTTTACAGCACCTGACTGCAGTGACGATGGACATAACGCAGCAGGAGGCCCCATTTTATGTTTCATAGTCATACTGTGCAGCCAGTTATACACAGAACGTGGTGTGAGACAAAAAATTATGGTTGGAATTCACACAACATGGCAAGTGATGGACAGAGAGCAGATTGCATCAGCCTGTGACATATTGCTATCGCGTGTCTGTGAGGAGTGTTGTCACGGTCCACTGAGAATTCCTGCCCCAGCTGAGCCTACCCCCTCCCCACACTCTGGCTTCACAATGTGCTCTGTGTGAGCTTTGCTTTTCTTTTCTTTTTGGCCACCTGACCCAGCCTGACCAGAGGAAGATGCTGTGTCCGATGTTTCTGTTGACTTTGAGGGGTTTGTGCAGGAAGCAGAAGAGTGGCAACAGAGGAATCAGGACGTACAGGACTCATCTTCTTCCTCAGAAGAGGACTCTACAGACTAGCATGGGAGGACAACCGTGCTGGGGACCAGTAGGAGTCCTGCCCTGCCTTGGAACCCCCCTCCACCTCCCCCCAGCAAGCCCACAACCTCTTCCATTCAAGGTGAGGAATACCCCAGTGTATGTAATGAAGTCTTTATTAGGTAGGAAAATGTCCTGGAAAAAATAACTGAAAATTGTCCGAAAGTTTGAACTTGAGGGTGGCTCAGAGACCATGAGACCCTTTAACATGTAAACATATGGCTCTGTAACACAATTCCCATAAAGCAGGAGCTTCAGGGTACAATATTCTTGCATTATGCGAGCACCCGCTGTATTACTACTACCATTATTATTACAACTTTACTACTACTACCACCCCATAAATACGAGGACATCTCGTCCGTATCATTCATGGTACCTCCAGTCAGTTTCGTGAGCTGAGTAGAGTGTTTAAACTTGATGGGTTAGACACAATCTTCATTTATCCGTTCAGTATTGTGGCACTTTTGTATGCTGAAAAGAATTGTCTGGAAATAGCAAGAACAAAATAGTATTACATTTTTGGACTGCAGGGGTTAACATCACCATAGATTGCATAGATTAACATGAAAGGAAGTATCAAAGACCTAATTATATGCAGAAATAAACTGGTAAGGAAGAGGTGCTGGGGAGCCTCCTTCATGGATGAGAATATGGCATAGGGAGTGTGTCATAGCTTCTCTAGGTGACTGAATTGTGTGGTGCTGGAGAGGGGTGCCTTCATGTGTTGGCACCAGTATGGTCAGTTCACATGTCTGGTTATACAAACACTCCTTGACTACTTTCCTACCCCGAAAAGAAGGATGGTGGACTGCAGGAAAAGGACAGCCTGCATTTCACCAAAACCACATTTCAGATGAACCCAGGTCTGCATCTTTTGCTGGTATGACTACTACCTGTGTAATGAAGAGCAAAACAAGAGGATGAGAGTTGCTTTGAATCTGTGACCTGTTATTGAAACTTGTGTCAAAGTCTGTGTGACTGGAGAATTCAACATCTAATTAGTGATTTATTATGCATTATTGTTTTTTTTTTTTTTTTAATTTACTCTTCTCTGTTACATATGTGTATTTCCAGTATCATCATAGCTTATATCAGTAACAGAAGAGAGGATAAAAAGATGTAATAGGCAAAATGAATCACTGGAGGAAGAATCTGCAAAGGAACCAGAGATGTGGCTTAATTTTTACAGGTGAACTTCATGCTGTAAATACTTGTACATACTATAGAGAAGCGGATGCTGTCCACAGCCTATGGATTATGAAATGTATTTATGCTTAACCTGCATGGAATGTTTTTAATAACAGCTTCTGTTGTGCCAAGAACTTGCAAGAATACAGAGAGCAGTCTTCCTGTTTACCATGGTGTTTATCTGTTTCCGGTGATATGGCTTAGTCTAGCAGATACTGTATACTCTTTCACTTTAACTTGGCCTAAAATTGCCATCTCTTTATCTTGAATTCTTAGTTGCAACAGCAGACCAGCAATAGAATATGGTGCTAGTCGTGAAATGTTATGGAAAGGATGTAGAGCTGCTAGATTGCCTTTTTCCACTATTTAGCTATGAGCTACAGTATATAAAATGCAAAAGAACAAAATCTGGGCCAAGTTTTGATGAAAAAACTGTAATGTAGTTTCAAGCAAGGAAATTACCTAAGATGAATATAAAGATTCAGGGTCAAAACCAGATAGCTAAGCATAAAGTGTACTTCATAATCATAGTGTTGGGCTTCACACTAACATGCCAAACATTTTAGGTCATCAGATAAGTTACATATCATGAAGCACCTCTTACCTCTCTCGCCATTATATGACCTTTTGACAATCACGTGTCTGCATAACTGCTTCAACCTAAGCCATCAGATTGCCCTCACTGTGTGTCTTTTATAAGTTACAAGCAGAGGACCTACTGTTCAGAAAAATATTATTTTGTAATTACCTTTATCACTGTATAAGTAGATGTAGTACAATTAAACTTAGTTTTTACACTAGAGTAGATGCACAGAAGGTTCTGTACTGTATATTGAGAAGTTTTATTATGTCTGCTCATATTAGTGACACTTTCTGTACTGTACAGAGCTTTTACTGTTGCATTACACAAATTACATGTAAAGTATGTTTAGTTTATTGTGTTAACCTGTTCATTGTACAGTACAGTATATGATGATTTGACTTTACTTTTTGTGGAAATTTCAACACACTGCAAATTAGTACGGTGTAGATGTGTACATTACTAAAATTTGCTACCATAGTAGACCATCTGCATGCAGCTACTTGCAATAAATTGATCAGTGGCTAATCTAGAATACCCCAATAGCATGCTAGTTAGGAGGGTCAGTCAGCACTGCATCCCCATATACTGATTTAATTTAACTCTTCACAGCATCAAATTATGTACTGTACTTTTAACTCTATTCCTGCTGCCTTCAGGTAATTTTATTTAGCTCTGGGGAGACATCTTGCAGTGAAGGGGTTTGAAAACCTCCATTAAACTCCAGCAGTATGAAAGATCATGCCAAATCTGAATAAAATTGGGAGGTAGCAAGATACAGTTATTTATATATATATATATATATATATATATATATATATATATATATATATATATATATATATCATCATAGGGAAGGATGTAATTATTTGTAGGATGGAGCTTATGGAAGTGCATATTTACCATACTTTTTATTTAGTACACCAGTGCCCATTATACTGTATATTGGTACTATTATTTCATTGCACTTCACTATTATTACAGTACTGTATTACAAAAATGCCTTCATATGTATAATTGGGGAAAAGGTTCACCCAGTACTGTATTTCACCTCCACTTTTCACAGTCCTCTGCTGGCTAATATTCTTGAGCTGAAAGAGGCTATGTGTATTTCTCTACCCATAAATGATTCTCTTTCAAATAATGTGTCTAGGGGAAATGTGATGACAGGCCTTAGGTGTGAAGTAGACACAGTGGAATTGTAAGCAAACTTTTTTCCTTGACTGTACTTTAGTTAGTAGGAGCTTGTGTATGCTAGTCAACACTGCACAATGACCCAGAGTATTTATTTCTTCTATTGCATAAAAAAATAGTGCTTTTCTTATATTAAATTGTGCTTTGCCACATGTATTCAGCCATGAACTCACTTAGTATTTATTGTCTTTTACCTTAAAAAAATACTGGTAGTGATTTTTGTATGTTAAATTTTGCTTTACCCTGTGTATTCAGCCATGAACAACTTCAAGTTAAGTTCATTTCCAAGTTTGAACCAGTACAACGAGGATTAGCTGTCTGATGCTATCAAGGATCACCAGCAATTATGCATTGAAAACCATGTAACTGCACTAACATGCAATTTTTTATTAGTGCTGCCAAGCCTGTAGGAAGGCTCAATACTATCAGTGAATTATAAAACAATGAAGATAGCAAACTTTACTAAGTAAATTTAATATATTATTATAGATTCAATTCCTCTACAGAAAACAGTATTGCAGGTCTGCTTAGACTCCCTGGTGGACTTAAAATTTACAAAGCAAGTTGCCAGACTGTCTTGCATTTATTTATGTATTACCATATCCACACATACCATTCATTGATATACAGTTTGAGTATCACCATACTGAACAGTATGTTGGTTTGGCTATAAAATGAGGACTACCTTAAGACTAAGACTGCATATTTGGAGATTGAAATAATGTAGATCAGGAAACTGGTCAAATTACTGAAGAGCCATCAAAATTTAGTTTTAGAAATAAGTGAATTGCGTAGATATAAGTCTAAGAGAAGTTTAAGTGGGATGGCTACTACTTTTATGTAGCCAGGAAGAAACCCTCAGTATTGGTAAATATCTGCAGTATACACTCTCTTAAAACAGTTTCAAAACCATTAGATTCAAAAGGTGGACCCTAAAATACGTTTGAAAACTTCGCAGATACTGGTAAATCTCGAGTGGACGAGAGGCTCATTTACCCTTTACTGAATCACTGCCATTTTTGCATTACTGTACTGTATAGTTGTCAGACATAGTATTACTACACTACCATCTTGGCTCTTGGAGTTTCGGGCTGAAGCTTAACAGTACCAGTATTGAATGACCGATTTTTTTTTTTTCCCCTCAATTACTAGCCTGCCATAAAACTGACCTGCCTTATTGAAAACAAATAATGAACCACATTTTACTTGCTGTTTCCTGCACATAATCAAAAAGAAAGTAGAAAAGGAAGGCTTAACAGTATGTAACAAAAACTGTTCCATATGATGACACTCAAAGGTATGAGAAGTGTGATAAAATTTAGGATAATCACAGAGAACTGAACATAAAAACAACTCTGAAGCACACCAATGTTTCCTTCTTTTTTCTTCAAAATTTTATGTTGCTCTGAGGGTAACAAATCATCTGTATCATAACATTCCATTAAAATGTGATAACTTGCTATGTCATCTTTTATTTAACCACAAACACAGAGGCGAATTGTTTGTGGCCACCCCCCACGTGACTAAGGCATCTGGCTACAGACCACCCCTTATTGGTGTCTGGCTAGAGAGAGAGAGAATATATAATGTCAATCTTCTGTTCACAATGGCTAGGTGCATTAAGCAATTGAGCAGGTACAACGGGGAGGGGGGGGGGGATTATTTGGCCAAGATGAAAGGCTCGAACACGTAATGAGAACATAGTTTAGATAAGGAAACACAACTGGATGAAGCTGTGGAGAAAGACAGTGAGAGAACTTCTAGACAATTAGCAAGATACAGATCAGAATGAAAAAAATAACAATAACATGCAAGAGGTGGAAGATAGTATTTCAGTGATTGTGCACTTATGAAGTGATAGCTGCCTTGAAGATTGAGTTAACAAAAGCACCTACCAGTTGTGGATGGACGTGTAACAAACTGTTGAACTGCAGTATGGTGTCAAGATGGTGATGCCCACTGAATCAGCTTTCAACCATCTTATTAAACTACCCAGGAGTTTTAAACAGTGATGGGAGGAGAATTGAGGAAAGGGTCCAATATTTCTTAATTCAAAATGCTTCACAAGGTTTAGTGACCATTAACACCAACTATAGGAATTGCTACCTAAACTATGTATACTAGGAAAATCTTTATTTAAGTATAAAATGCATCACATATAGCCAGCATTCTTAAATACGCTAGGCAAAATATGAGTATCGGAACCAGAAATACAAAGTAAATGCTACATGCAAAATGCCAGTTTACAAATTCCCTTAACACAGTACATATATTGCTATTTAATATCTCTTACAGTCAGGAAGCCTAAAACTGATATGTACTGTTTATTATAAATTTCTGAATACTATAAAGCTCTGTTACTACCAGTTGGATTTCACCTACAGCTTAATACACAAGTTTGCTAAGCACTGATAATTATATAACTTCTCCAAAATACATACACACTATCTTTTTCATGCCCGTTAAACAATAAGGTCCTGAAATGGATTATCAAAAATCTGGATTTCCTAAGTCATTCAGTTTACTAAAGAAACAAGGCCTGATGTAAATCTTCATTAATTTCAGTCAAAATATCACTGAATAACATTCACCATACTTGCACAGTAACAGTAATGTTTGGCATATTTTATTACAAGAATATTCTGGATATCTTACAAATTAAATTCTACAGTGGTACTGCGTGATATAGTACCATACATAAATCATTTGACTTTACTACTTTCATGCTTGAATACTTTCTTCTTTATGGGGTGGGTCTTTGTGCTATGCACTGGTGTAGTGCATTAGCCCCATTGCCCCAATACAGTTTCTCAGATGCCTGGTGGTCAAGTGAGTTATGGGGCCCCAGCTACCTATGACCCATGGTCTATTTCCATGGGGTAGCTGCTTGCATTAAACTGCTCAGGGAAAGGGAACTGGTCACTCAGTTTAAATATCTGAACTAAGTGGCCTCATCCCAGGCCCCTAACATCTCAATGGTGCAATAATGGATTGGATAATGGCTGAATGGATGAGCGCCTTCAATTATGTTCTCTTTTATTACTGCTGCTAACACCAGGCAATTTTTCTAAGCTTCAGATACTTTCAAAGTCAGTTTAAATATATCCTTCATTAAATCCTCCACTATCAGATGGTTTCCCAAAAATGAATAAAATCCCCTGGAAGTAGCAAGAATAAAAACAATATCATCTGACTAAGGATCAAGATGTGAATTTTACATGTAAATCACATGAACACAACTCGTTTCCAACCATTCTGACTGATGGTACCAAATGAAATTAAAAGTGTCAGACAGTAATATTTCACCAACTACCATCTTCAATACTAAGCATAAATATAGTGAGCTCATATCAACTTTGCAATAAATGATGAGATGCGACAGAATATTAAAACTAATACAAAATTTGCCCATTATAATATAAGTCACCTTCTACATTCCTAAGCCTAGTTACTTTTCATGCATTTAATTGTATCATGACAGATACTGGAAGGTGTTTGTGTCCAGAACCAGTACTCCATTTTTATATTCATAAACAGCACCACAGATTTACCTATTACATCTACTGACCTTACTATACAGATATAACCTGTACTTCCTTTAGAATCAAAGTAATGGTAAACTATGCTAATTCAGGACAATACTGCCTGTTGTTAGAGCTAATAAATATCTAAGGCTAAGCTACTACTGTTGTATAACCTAAGAACATTCAAGGTGACTTTATGAGAACTATTTTAAAGAACATGCAATGACATTCAGGACTTACACCAGTTAATTCAAAATATTCTTTAGGTATCTGAGGCTTACAGATATATTCATTGCTAACGAAGACCACAATAATGACAATACAAAAATTAATGGATAATTTCAGTATGATCCAGCTCATTTTCAAACCATCCTGCTTCAGATTTCATCACCATCACTGACACCTTGTTCCCTCCTGGGAACCCCTAAAACAGATGATGGTCATGGCAAGCTTCTTAACATTAACATGCTTCTCACTCACTCAACCTTAATAATAATAATAATATAAACAAAACGGGGAAGTGAGAACAATCAGACTGGCTCTTCAGTATTTCAAAAGCATGCCTGCTGATGCCATCTTGTCCATTCCTCACGCGTCTACCTTATAGCTGACGCACGCCTCCACCTTGTGAATGGAGGTGGAGAAAGACTTGAGACGCACCTCCTCAGAGTTGGCAATAAAACAGGGTGCTGATTCGGCCCACTTGTCTGGCACATCCGCATTCTGGTGTGTATATACCAGCAAATCAAATGAGCCTGGGGGAAAAGAAAATAAGTCATTACTCAAACTGTCACAGCCAATGCTGAATCCACAATCAAATCAACATTATCCCGATCCTTATATGCACCCCTTTATTCCATCCAAAATTAATACAGTAGTCCTTCCCATTTCAGAGTAGAATAACTTAATAATGGCAGAGCTAGAATGTTTGAACACTGACATATACATACAGAATAATACAAGTGACAATAGAACATTTCTGAATTTCAGTAGCATATAAACAAAACAGAGCCACAGTGAACAAGACTATGGAGAACCTTGGTATTTTCTTTTTACTATCATATATAAACTAACCCAGCAATTACAAAGAATGCAAAGTATATGTTATGCAACTAGAACCTGCAGACACTTGGGCAGACTGACCTTTTACTTTCTTTTTTATCTGATAGTAGTGAGGCATGTGTAAGGGTCAATGGGCATCTAAGTGAATGGCTCACAATCAGTGTGGGCATGCAACAAGGTTGTGTGATGTCCCCATGGTTGCTCGATATATATATATACAGTATATATATATATATATATATATATATATATATATATATATATAGGATGGGGCGATGAGAGAAATAAAAATGCGAGTATTGGAGCGAGGGATGGTGTTGGTAATGAATGGTGATGGATGGAATATCTTAAATTTGTTGTATGCTGATGATGCAGTACTACCAGCAAATACCAGGCAAGAACTTGGTAGACTAGTGCAGAGTTTTGCTGATGTCTGCGAGTGTCATTCCTTGAGAGTAAATGTAGAAAAAAGTAAAGTGATGGTTATCAAGAGAGAAAGTGACTCCCAGTGTGATGTTTCAGTGAAAGGAGAATGGAATTGGCGAGAGAGTTCAAATACCTGGGTACAGTGATAGAAGAGAGGAAAATGTTAAAAAGAAGTGAAAAGTAGAGTGACAGAAGGAAAGAATGTGGCTGCAGCAATGAAGGCCTTGATAAGAAACAGAGACTTGAGTGTTGCAGCTGCACAAGGCTTACATGAAGAAGTGTTAGTTCCAACTTTAATGGATGCAAGACTATGGTGTGGCACGAAAATGAAATGAGAAAAAGCAATGGAGATGGGACTGCTGAGGAATGTATGTGGAGTACAGAGAGTGGATGGGATACAAAATGTGATTCGTGAAAGATGCGGAGTGAGGAAGTCCATGGACACTAGAATCAGAGTGTACTGAGATGGTATGGTCATGTGGAGAGAATGGATAACGACAGATTTGTGAAAAAGGTATATCTGAGCAAATCTGAAAGAGGGAGGAGGCCAGATAGGCCAAGGAGAAGGTGGAGGAAGAGAGGTTTGGGAGTCGGTGAGGCTAGGGAACTGACAAGAGATTGAGCTGGCTTGATGAATATGGTGAGAAGTGCATGATCAGAGATTTGGCACTCCATTTTAAAGTGACAGCGCCTGGTCTGACTCTATTGGATACGTTTATGTGAAGCTACAGAGTGTGGTGAATGCTTTTGGCATATCAGATAGAGCCACGATTCCAGGGGATTGAATGATGAGTGAATGGAAGCGTGGCCCATTGGACTGGGCAAATCTAGGCTGTCTGGACACTGCTACTCCTCACCCTGCCCTAGGGTGGGAAAGGAGGTCCAGATGATGATGATGAATGATATACGGTATATATACATATATAATATATACATATATATAGCTACCCACATATATACAGTGTACACACACACACACACACATATATATATATATATATATAGATAGATAGATAGATAGATACTATATATATATATATATATATATATATATATATATATCACACAGGTTCTGCATGGAGACCTCTGGGATGGTGGATTGACTAGGGAAATTGCTCAAGACTGTGTGAATGGAGTGAATAAACCTATTATGGTCCAAGGGCCTCCCATGCAAATGAAAACTTACAGACACAGTCTAGGAGTGGCAGGAATGTGACGCAGGCAGTGATCTGCCGGATGACATCTCTCATTTCCTTCTGGATTATCTTTAAGTCCTTAGACCCAACTTTACCTCTGGAAGAGTAATAATAATAAGTATATCTCTGAAATGAGATGCCTTACAATAACTCCAGTAATATGAAAATAGGTATGGAATACAGAATACATATACAATCATCATCATCATTAGTCCAACCTGTTTTCTCTGTCAATATCTCACAAACACACTCATGTAACCTTCATTGTACAAGTCCACAACAATTCTTAAAAATTCAGTAATTGCTGCTGTTTAATGTTAAGTGCTGAGTATCAGTAATACTGTCAAAATGTGTATTAGAATGCATCTGCCATTTTAATCATGATAAAAATGCATTTTAATGAAAGAGGGACCAACATGAAATAAGTTTTTCTCATGACCATACAGCAGTTTAAAGGTCTCACAACACATAGCAAGGAGGTACCATTAATGAAGTTGTCAGATTAATGTTGCTACTCTAAAACTGTGAGGAATTCATAGCAAGGAAAGGCTCTTGAAAGGAAGACTCACTCTTGAGATGATAATGGACCAAGGCTGGGCTCATGTTGGATGTTGAAGTCCCATCGCTCGAGGACCTCCTTGGTATCAACATTAGTTACCACCAGCACTAGCCGTTGCACCTCACCCGCCTCAAGCCAGTCTGAAGCAGGAAGAAAGACCATTAACAGAAACTATATGTCGAATGTACGCTGAGGTTTGGCTATGTCGGGAGGGAAACGAGAACTGCAAACCAACTATGAGAATGTGAACTATGTGAAGATATGGGCAGGACAGGTATAAAAATGTCAGTGGTGCGAGTCTAAGGAGGGCAGCCTGATGGCAGAGAACAAGGTGACATGGATGTGATTTATCTGTGGTCACTCCCTCTGGGATTAAGGGATTGGGCAATAACATAGATAGACAGACGGGCTTATAAAATGCCCCTGGCAACCCCTCCCTTTTCCAGTAATATGCAATTCTATGTCAAGTCCTCACATTTTATGATTTAGGGTATACATTATTTTCAGCATGACTGGTGCAGTGTTTATTTTAGTTCTGGTCCACCGGCATTTCAAATATTTTTTCTGAACTAATTTATTACCTCCAACATTCCTTCCTTTTTATTACTTTACCTCCAATCTCTCGAATAAAATAGTAGCAGCTAATTCCAACAGGACTACTGACCTTTCTATAATCCTCTCCCTTAAATACAAGATCAGCTCACCCTTGATCTGTTTGAGTATGCTGTTGAGGTAGTCCTTGACCCCTTCATCAGTTGTGGTGAAGAGGGTGAGGCCATACTGCTGCTTGTAGGTAAATGACTCTGGCGGGTAGATCCCTCGCTGGTACAGGATGCTGTTGATCCCAAAGTCTATGCCATTAAAAAAAAAAGATAAATAAATAATAAGAATGAATAAATTTATCTATCTACTGCCAGATGGTATGGCCACAAACAAATCACCTCCATGTCATTCAGCCACCCCGCCATTTCACTCCCCAGCTCCTAGCTCATACCTGCCTCTCATATAGTTACCTCTCCACTTCATTCCTCCATCTCATCCTTGGCCTCCCCCTCCATCTCCCCCCCTCCACCTCACTCACATACACTCTCCTCATTAGTCTCTTGCTCTCCATCCTCTCTACATGGCCAAACCACCTCAATGTATTTCTCCAAATGCTTTCTATCACATCCACATCCACATCCACACCACAACACCCCTTCACTTCCTCATTTGTCAGTCTGTCTCTCCATATAACTCCACATGCTGCTCTCAATTAACTCATTTCCACTGCTCTCACTCTTGACTTGTGTCCTTCCAATGAGGTCCCAGCTTCACTTCCATACATTAAGGTTGGTAACACAATAATGTCATGCAGCAACTTTTTTACTTCCATGCTCACTTTCCAGTTCCTTATCACTGTTTTTAGAGAACCAGCGACCTTACTTCCTTGTTGAACCTTTTCAAGCACCTCATCCTACAAACTTCCATCCTTACCCATCAAACTACCCAAGTACGGTACTTACATGCACTCACATTTTCCATTTCCTCATCATCCAACCTCACTGTACATCCTGTGATGTCAATTCTCTCGAAGACCATAGCTTTACCCTTTCCCACATTCATCTTTGGATTCCATTTCTTACACACTATTTCAAACTCATTCACCAAACTGTACTTAAATAAATAACTATGGTAATAAGACTGAATAAAAACTATAGCTACACAAATACTCAATAACTGGTACTTAAATAACAATAAATAAATAAAAAGTAACTTACAACAGATTAGGAGAAATACACTGAGGTGGTTTGGACATGTGGAGAGAATGGAGAATGAAAGACTGACTAAGAGGGTGTATGTAGGTGAGGTGGAGGGAGGGAGAGGGAGGGGTAGACCGAGGATGAGGTGGAGGGATGGAGTTGAGAGGTATATGAGGGAGGGGGGGGTGAGTTGGGGGAGGGGAGTCAAATGGTGGGTGACAGAGTGACTTGGAGGCGTTTTGTCTGCGGCCACCCTTTGCGGGATTAGGGCGTCGGGCTATAGATAGATAGATAGATAGATAGAACTTACAACAAAGTACTTTATCTGCTATTCTCAGGCTGCTGGCAATACTTACCTGGTATACTCTCTGGGAGAAAAAAAACAAACAAAGTAGCTAATAATGTTAACATAGCCATAGATGATATTTAAAATTAATGTGCTGGAAATCAGTTTTAGCTGTGCCTTTCAGCCAAGAACTCATACTGGACAATGTTGTATTGTACATTTACATGCTGCGTGCAAATGTACCAAATGGTGTATACCACACTGAGAATCCACATACACCCTGATTTAAAAGTATCTAAACACTGGAAGTACTACACAGTTTGAAATATGACTGAAAAATGAAAAAAACTGTGTGTATGTATAATGGCTTCAGAGTGCTCCCTCCAAAATCAGACACACCAATCATTCTGAGGTGACAAGCTACTGTACATTCTCGAAAAGAGCACTGCCTAAACATCCACTCCAGAGTCAAGAACCACCACAGCTCCATCACCCACAGAAGAGGACAACTGAGTCAGCCAAGGAACAGCCAAAGTCCAACCTAGCAACCTCATTAACGAGAAAATTATGAAGGTGAGCTAAACAAAGGATGTGCCTGCATGCCTCATTAACAAGACAAAATTATAAAGGTGTTAAACACAGGATGTATGGTACCTACATGCCACTTCAATAGTTTCTTATAAAGAAACACAAAATTGAGAGGCAGGTCAGGTTACTGTCGTGCAACCCTTTATTATTAAAATATTTGGAAGACAAGCCTTCACTTGATGCATCAAAGGGGTGAATACATTCAAACTTTCTACGTATACACGACATTCAACTGTATACTGTACGGTACTCAATTACTGCCGCATATCCGCTGTTACAATATGATGCATACAAATTTCGGGCATATGCAATGATAATATGCCATACAGTACCTGTACACCTAACTTACTTAACAGCATAATGCATCGCGCGTATCATTTCTCATTTTATTTGAATCCAGTAATTAGTTTACAAGAAAAGTTTAAGTTCAAGTAATGTTCTTTTTAAAGCTAATATACTCCCATAACTAAGCTGCCACGCACAAATCACTCCACCAAACACTACAGGCATCCCTTGTGGCGTTACAGAGATATTCTACTTACAAAAAAACTCCGATACAAGTTGAGCAGAGCCTTTCAAAGTGATGGAGTTCTTGGTATCATGTTTGGTGCCCGCCATATTTACCCCGCGTGGCGCTGTCTCCTCTCTGATTGGACAAATCCTCCATCATTGCCACTTCACCGTACTAGTTTTATTTTCCACCATCTTGATATATCTTAATCCTTCGCCTTATTATTTACTGAGGTAAGTTCACTCTATTACATCGTACTACAATAAATAACAGTAGTTCAGATGATTTTGATGATAATTATAAAAAAATTTACTAATACAGAACTTCTTGGCATCTTTACCATTTGTTTTCCCTTGCCAGCTGACGAGAGCTGCCATGTTAACGATAATGATAACAAGATTAATTATCTGTTTACACCTGTGTAAATATGTAGTGAATAGATATAATTTTATATTTCAGTAAACGTAAAAAGACTATTGCATCACATTACTGTGCCATTTAAAGCACGATCTCGGGACTTTGGAAAAGCTAATCTCATTTAATCTTAAGCTTAGTTAATACGCAAGCAACTGAAAGAAAAAAAAAAAACATTATTTAGTAAATACAAATTGGAAAAACGCCATTTGCCCAAGTCCGAACTACGTATTTATTACTATGCTCGAATCTTCCGGCAAGAATCGGGGGAGGGGGACGTGCTGTGCTCTGTGTTGTTTATTTCTTGCGTGACCCAGTAATTTTATTGAAGTCACACAGTGCTGTAAATATGGTATTCAAGAACTGGGTAACATCACTAAATTGAAAAGCATGCAAAATTAAAGAGTGCTTAGTAAGACGCAAAATTCTGCCGTCACTGGAATAGTCAGTGTGAATTTCATCGTCTAGAACAATTTTTGAAGATGATTCCTGAGGTAGACATATACGTAGGCAATTATACCATCATTGACCAGGAAGTTTTCGAATTATGGGTCCAGGGGTATTCAGGTGTGTAGTACGAAGTTTGACAATAGAAGTAAGTTAGGGTACGCCTATTGTTAATGATGCACTGTACCGTATGTTGAAACTAACGGTAGCACGGTACTGTATGTCAGGTAGGCTAAGGGAAGTTAATTCCATGGCAGGTTTTCAAACATATTTCACTCTTGTGTTTTTTCATATTCAGTTATTAATTTGGTAAATAGTAGTTTTAAAATCTTTTTTTACAGGAAATGGATTTTTGGTGTATTTTAATGAGCTGTAATCACTGTAGAGCAAACCTTCCTTCCCTTGAGAATACTAGTGCTGGGCAAGATTCGGTAAACTGAGTACTCACTGTTCTGGATCCCAAGGAGAAGGGATCCATTAGAACTGGCTATGGAACTGGTTCCTCATGTAGTAATTACCCATATACGATGAGGGTCACCACGGCCTATGTCTTCCAACTCTGGGCTCTGGGACTTGATAATACCAAATGAGTATCGGCTACTGCTCACTCAGTGTTTACCAACTTCTCACACCGATGTTACCCTATAATTTTATGAATTTAAGTGAATAGTCTCTGATTGTTCTGTACATTTATCTTGTTGTATGCTGATGATGCAGTACTGCTTGCAAGTACCAGACAAGAACTTGGTAGGCTAGTGCAGAGTTTTGCTGATGTCTGTAACTCGTTCCTTGAGAGTAAATGTAGAAAAGAGTAAAGTGATGGTTATTGAGAGAGAAGGCAACTCCCAGCGCAATGTAACAGTGAATGGAGACTGGAAAATGTGAGAGAGCTCAAATACCTGGGTACAGTGAAGAAAAGAGAGGAAAATGTGTAAAAGAAGTTGAGAGTGACACAAGGAAGAAAAGTAGCTGGTGCAATGAAGGCCTTGATAAGAAACAGAGGCTTGAGTGTTGCAGCTTCACGAGGCTTACATGAAGGAGTGTTAGTGCCAACTTTAACAAATGGATGTGAGACTATGGTGTGGCATGAAAATGAATAGTCAAGAGTAAGAGCAGAGGAGATGGGACCGCTGAGGAATGTATGTGGAATACAGAGAGTGGATAGGATACGAAATAATGTGATTCGTGAAAGATGCGGAGTGAGGAAGTCGGTGGACACCAGAATTGAAGAGAGTGTACTGAGATGGTATGGTCACATGGAGAGAATGGATAACAATAGAGTGGTGAAGAAGGTATATCTGAGCGAATTCGAAGGAGGGAGGAGGCAAGGTAGGCCAAGGAGAAGGTGGAGAGATATGGTGGATGAAAGTGTGAGGAAGAGAGGTTTGGAAGTCGGTGAGGCTAGGGAACTGACAGGAGATCCAGCTGGCTAGATGAATTTTGTGAGGAGATGTGCATGATCAAGGATTTTTGGCACCCCTTATTAATGTGGCAACGTCTGGATTGACTCTGTCGGATACGATTACGTGAAGCTACAGAACGTGGTGAATGTTTTTGGCGTATCCGATAGAGCCAGGATTCCGGGGGCTTGAATGATGAGTGAATGGAAGCATGGCCCATTGGATTGGGCAATTTTGGGCTGTCTGGACATTGCTACTCCTCATGATGATGATGATAAAGTTTGGGAACATAGGGATACTTATTGACATGATGGGTTATGGTTTACCGGGTATAGTAGATAATTTACTGACTCAGTATACTATTAATGATTAATATTTGAGAATATTTAATGTTTTATTTTATTACTTTCAAAGGATACATATGCCTGATAACCAAAACAATTCTCAAAGTCCGAGTCTGAGGATCTGTTTAGAGGAACTGGTTCCTGTCCAGGTACAGTATTCGGTTCCAGGGTAATGTATTAGGATCTGATGGAACCGGTTCCAGAACTGGATCTTGCCCAGCCCATGAGAATACCAGTTTTTGAAGAAATGATTATGCACCACCAAAATTGCAGTTTTTCCTTGGAAATGACCACAAATTTTCCTTGGATGTCCTTCAGGTTGGAGTATTTAATTTTCTTTTTCTTTTTTTTACCTTTTAACCAGCTTTTGGTAAACATTTACTAAGCCATAACACTGGATTCCTAAAAAAGTAATAAGAGGAATCAATACATTACATAGGGTAGTTCTTTATCAACTTTCATCTGTGACATTTCTTCGAGAAATAATAAATGAGCAAGATATTATGGTGTCAATGTAGTGGTATTGCTCTGTAAACATTTACCCCATCCTAGTCCGTTTTGTATGTGTGTGTGAAAATAAGCACAAGCAAATTAATTTCAAGCCATATAAGGCAGTAACTAACTGAAACGCCACAACCTAATCAGTTCAGCGTCATTCAAGCCTAACCAAGACTGATTTCCAATCATATCTTTAGTCATCAGTGGAGTCCATGTGATTCTGATTTCAGATTTGGAAACATGAAACAGACCCACACAAAAATACATTGCCTTGAATGGATGAAACAAACAACTTGCCAAGGCAGGCACACATGAAAGACCCACAATATATATATATACTGTATATTTTTTTCAAATGTCAGAAGTAAGTTGACTTAGAACTGAGCAATGTATTGGTTCTTGTTGTTATTTTTTTAAAATCTGGTATTAATTGTTTCTGAAAAACTTTCTCCCAGCATTTTGTGTGATCCATGCACTGGTAAGTTCTTTCATGTTGTAGGTTATCGGAAATGTGCATTTGATAGTTGTTATTGTTGCTATTGTTTTTATTATTATTTTATTTACTCTATTTTTTTTATATCAGTTGCAGAGGCAGTAAGTGTACTACAACAAAGGGGAGAGCTGGACACTTGGGGGGTCTCACAGGAGCTAGTAACCTCCGACACAGCTGACCACTATCGTACCTTCGGCATGCTGGAAAAGCTGCTCCTTACACCAACCAAACTTGCAGAGGAGTGGACATTTCAGCTTGAGCCGGCTGTCCAGAAGATGGTTATACAGAAGTGAGTATGAGTGTACAGTATGTGACTGAGGTGAAGTGGGGAGACAGGATGAGGTGGAGGGGTACAGTATATGAATGAGGGTAATGTGAGGAGGAGGGAGAGTAGCTTGATGATAGAGGTTAGGGTGAAATGGAGGCAGTTGTTCTTTGTCAGCCCCACCATGATTAAGGAGATTGGTTGTTTAGAGTATGAGCCAATGAGCTGCTTAGGGGAAAGAGTTGAGGCAGGACAGAAGAGAGCTTTGGCATTATGTATGCAATTACAAATACAGAAGTGAGTGTTATAGTGACAGCACAATCAGGTGTTTTTGATATATGTGTGAAGTTTACCAGTAAATATTTGCATTCTCTCTCTCTGTCTGTCTGTCTGTCTGTCTGTCTGTCTCTCTCTCTCTCTCTCTCTCTCTCTCTCTCTCTCTCATCAGTGATGGTGATTTGCTGTTAAGCAGGCAGGAACTGTTTCTTTGCATAGTTGGTCAGTCAGTCAACTCTTCTACATTTCTTAACTCCCTCAGTAGTTTCTTGATCATTCGTACTTAATTGTCAACTCAGATTAAGATAAAATTATGACTTTCCTCCATTTTCCAGGTATTATGAATTTGATGACATAGTAATCCGTGAGATCATCGGAAAGAAACTCTCGGGGAGAACAAGGAAGGACCTGGATGATGTAGCTGAAAAAACTGGTGTCTTGTTGAGATCCTGCAGGTACCATTTTTTTTTTTTTTTTTTTTTTTTTTTTTTTTTTTTTTAATGCCATGACATTCTTGACCCATTGAATCTGGTTGATGGCCTTTTTCAATTTATTCTTGCTACCATACTATATATATATATATATATATATATACACACACACACATGCACATATAAAAGAACTCTCACTTTGAAGGGGTTTATGAACATTACTGGTACATATCACCTCTCCAGTTTGAAATGTTTATCTTAGGATGAGAAAAATTTTCAGGTAATGGCTTGAACAAAGTGAGTAAGACATCCCCAGGCTCAGTTGGATATTGTGTGCTAACGAACTGAACCCTTCTGTCATCCATAGCCTGTGATATTGTATGATAAGTCTGGTAGCATAGATAAACAATGGAATTAATGAAATATTGGTTAAGGTAAAAAAAGAAAAAAAAGTTAGAAGTCTGCGATCCTCGTGTTAATCAGTAGTGACCATAGAAATCAGGAAATTCAAAATTAAGAGGTGGGATACCATTAGTGCATTAATATTACAAGAATGACAGGTGAGCAGTGTGTGAAGAATGAAGGAAAGGTAGTGGTGAACAGTGGGGATGTTAAA
The DNA here is from genome assembly GCF_032717465.1 of Coenobita brevimanus. Taxonomy (NCBI): domain Eukaryota; kingdom Metazoa; phylum Arthropoda; class Malacostraca; order Decapoda; family Coenobitidae; genus Coenobita; species Coenobita brevimanus. Next base: position 54,318,041 of record NC_137018.1, on the reverse strand, counting down.
GACGCCTTGAGAGAGTTCTGCAACCGGTTGTTGATTGAGGAGTTTGACTGGGACAGGGAAGGTTTGGAACTAGCAGATCCAGTGTCTGGCTCTTTGCCTTTGATTGATTCTGCTACTGTGAGCAGGGCAGTAGGCAGGATGCAAGTGGGAAAGGCAGCAGGTGTGTCTGGGTTAGCTGCTGAAATGTTCAAAGCCTCAGGAGTTATAGGAGTGGGGTTAGTCACTGATTTAATAAATATAAATATATATGAGTGTGTTGTCCTAGATGATTGGCTGGAGAGTGTAATTGTAAATATGTACAAGGGGAAGGGTGATGCCCTGGAAAGAGGAAATTATAGAGGTATAAAAGATTTTGGACCAGATAATATTGGTAATAGAGTTCTAGAAGGTAAAAGAAAGAACAAATATTGATGTGATGCAGTTTGAGTTTACGCCAGGCATAGGGACCACGGATGCCATATTCATTGTTCGACAGCTTCAGGAAAAATGTGTAGGAAAGAAAAAGGAACCATGGTTTGTTTTTGTTGATTTGGAGGAAGCCCTTGACAGAGTCCCTAGAGAGGTGGTGAAGTGGACAATGAGAAAGCATGGGCTTGAGGAGTGGCTGGTTTGGGTGGTTATGGCCATTTTTTTTTTTTTTTTTTTTTTTTTTTTTTTTTTTTTTGTCCGACTCTAGGCATAGGCTTCACAGCCTGCACTCAAGGCCCAGTAGTCCTCCTACATACCATACACCTCTGTACATGTCACCACTTTGGCGCTAACACCCACCGTCCATATTGAATACATGCTAGGGCTGTCTCATACAGGACTGGTGTATTGGTATTAGCGGGGGTACTTTTATGACATGTCGGCGGATCATCTGGTAGATCAGGAAAGTCTGCTTGTATGAAATTCAAATCTTTATACTGGTCCCTGCCCCAGCCGGGATTCGAACCTGGGTCCATCAGGACTGCAGGCAACCTCTCTACCGATTCAGCCACCCAGGTAAGAGTGAATGGAGATTTGAGTGAGGAGTTTTCCGTGAATGTTTGTGTGCATCAAGGGTCAGTGTTGAGCCCCTTGTTGTCAATTATGGAAGCAACTTGAAGCCCTCTCATGTGACTTCAGAATTGGACTCCCATGGGAAATGTTGTATGTTAATGATTTGGTGTTGATTGCAGAGAAGGCAAATGAAGTGGAGGAAAGGTTTAGGAAGTGGAGAGATGGTGTGGGGCACAAGGGCATAAGAGTAAATGCAGATAAAAAAAGTGATATTATCTACGGCTGGGGGTGGTACGATCAAAGAAGGGGAAGAGTGGCTATGCGTGATTTGCCACAAGCGCATGGGAAGTAATTACATCTTGTGTAGTGTTTGTGATAAGTGGATGCATAAGAAATGTAGCGGCATTAGGGGAAGACTGTAAGATAATGCTGATTTCATGTGTGCGATGTGTGGGGGTGAGCATGTGGAGACCGGGTGTGAAAAGACTGAACTTGCTGGTGAGTCTCTTGAGTGTGTGGAAGAGTTTTGTTGTTTGAGAGATATGTGCTGGAGATGGGGCTGCAGCTAGCTCTGTGGCTAGAATGAGAAGTGGTTGCAAGAAGTTCAGGGAGCTTTTGCCTCTCCTGACATTGAGAGGGCTTTCCCTCCATGCTGAGGGATCTTTGTATGCAGCATGTGCTAGGAGTGTAACGCTGAATAGTAGTAAGGTCCGTTCAGTAAAGGAAGGGGCTATTCATAGGTTCAAACGTACAGAAAGGATAATGATTAGGTGGATTTGCAGTGTGTCCTTGAGTGCAAGGCCTGAGGGGGCTGGGTTTACAATGGAAGAGTTGAGAGGTAGGATGGGACTGAAGTGTATTGGTGTTGTGATGAGAGGATGGTGGATGATAATTGGGTGCAGAAAGTGAGAGGCAATAATGTTGCAGGTAGGGAAGCGAGAGGTATACTGAAAAAGACATAGGACAAGGTCATTGATTGTGATCTTAGGGAAAAGGGGCTAGCTAGGGAAGCTGCCAGAGGTTGAGTAGGATGCTGAGCTACCATTAGGTGATCAAGGCCGATGCATATAAATGTGTTGGAGCCATCAAAAACGAAACGAACAGTGACCTAATAATACTAATTCATTACATATTAATGGATGTGGTAGTGTATGAATGTAGCTTTAAAATCAGTGTTTAGGAGTAAAGTAGTGGTAATAGTAGCATATTATATTCGCGGCGCACAACTCTGAGGTCATTATTGTACCCTGGCAACCTACCATTCAAAAGTTTGTCCGATTTCTTATCATATTATTCATGAATCATATTATTATGCACGAATGTTATTATACACGAACATATTATACACGAATCACATGCGTCTCATATTATACATGAAATCAGATGCACTTTTGAATGGTAGATTGCCAGGGTACGATAACAACAACCTCAGAGTCGCTCCATTACTATACTGTAGTAACTGTAACTCCAGATTGAACTGAATGTGAACCCAATGAACTGCAGGCTTAAGCTTCTCCTGCAGTCCACTATCCTCCCTTTAAGGGGATAGGGAGGGAGGTGAGGGAAGTTTTTATAACCGGGTTGTTCCACTACCCAGTTTTGTCAGTGCTGCCATATAAGGCATCCCTCTTCAGCACCAAGAGTAATGTAAATCCTCATTATATATCAGATGTGTTCCAAAATATCAATACTTTTTTCATACATCCAGATATCATGACTTCATATAGGCTGTCCAGTAGCATTGGAAGTTTAATAAATGTGTCTGTAATTTACTGTAGGCTTAGCACAAAAAATGACATTAAAAATATAGCATATAAGGTTGACTTACGTAATATTATTGTGTATGTTGCAGGCGCCAGTTTGATAATGTAAAGCGCATCTTCAAGTTGGTGGATGAGATGAGTGGCTCGGTGGTGGCCAACATACAGGCATCCTTCCTTCTACCCACACACCTTGCTAAGTAAGACAGTGGCTTATATTCTGATCAGCCAAAGAAGCTCCATAATACCTTTTCCATAGTGAATTGTTTATGGATATGGCTGGTTAATATCCTTTTGTACATTATTTATGCTGAGTATGGCAGCATTGAAAGAATTTATGTATCACAGAAGAGGACAGTAAGGTTTAGTAAACAAACTAAATAACTTAGGAAAAGGTGTTAGGGAGCTTCCCTATGCAACGAGAATACCAGTCATTGCATCCTGTGATACATTCTTTGTGCTGATCAATCATTGTCTAATACAAGTTGTTGGTATGTCTGTCTTTACCTTAATGATATTATCACCATCCTCTCACTTGATTTAGTGCCACTTTCTGGTGATTCTGTACAGAGTGATAAAACAATTAATTTATCCTAGGAAAAATAATTTACTATTTTGGTTTCTGGTCATATAACCAAATGGACACCTGGTGGTCTAGTGGGGTAAGGTGTCCCAATTAGATGTGACCCGCTTTACATCCAAGAGGTGTTTGGGGTTTCTTGCTCTGATAATGCAGTTCAGGGGAATTCCCAGAAAGGAGAAAGGTATTGGAGATGATAATGACACGTAATTATTGGGATCCGACCTTGGAAAAACCTGCTTTTATGGTTGCTGGACTAGGAAAGTAATTAAAATTATCTGGATATATAAAGTTCACAGACCTTAACTGTGTGCCTATATGAGGGCCTTGTATAATATGCAGTGTATTGCATTCAAGTTAAAGCATGAAGTAATATTTAGTTGACTGAAGTATTGCAGTTTATTTGTCAGTGTACTGTTTGAGTAAGTAACTCATTCAGAATGGAAGTAGGTAGCTCCTGCACTGACTAAATGAAGTAGGCTATACATTGTTGACATATCTCATACTTGTATCCTAGATGTAACAATTGATGCTTGACATAATACATGTACTGTACCTTGATTTATTTATTTGTATATATATATATACGGTACTATATTTATTGTAATTCAAGGATGTGTGCAGCCATTGTGTTCATCATTAATAACCACTTTGAGTTGAGTAAGCATAAATTGAACTATTTGACATATGAGGACTTTTGTGTATATACCTCATCATTTTCATTCCAGGAAGTATGCAGCCATCGTGTTCATTATTAACAACCGCTTTGAGACAAGTAAACGTAAGCTGAACTATCTGACATTTGAGGACTTTTGTGTGTGTGCATCCCATATGATGACATCCTGGACCACCTCAACTACGGCCATCCCTGGGCCACCTGATGCCGCCCATGATGATACTGACCTAGATCGTGACTTCCTCATCGAGCTGCGTGAATTTAAGCTCCTCCTTGACCGTGAGAAGGAACACCGCAAGTGAGTTGTGATAAGTGCATATTTTCAGTGACTGATTGAGTGCAGTACTGGTACATATGACTACTGTAATGTACGTATTTATTTAGGAAAACCTAGATACAGTAAACCCTCTCTAATTCAAACCAGAATAATTCAGAAATCTGTTAATTTGGATCTTTTTTGACCACCAGACAAATAATTTTAATTTGGATATAATTCAAACTAAGCAGGACAAGTCCTAATAGGGTTCCAGTGATAAGTGGATGTGAACAGTTTTTGTAGTGATAAATGTAATAATGTAATTTTTAAGAACTGTACAATACCTTTGGTACAGTTAAGTGTACTGTACTCTACTACTGTGTTGCAAGACTTCATTATCAAGGTTTGACACTATTTCATTAATTGTATTGTGCACTCTTTGAGTATAAAGTAATAATATACTGTACTGTTCAATGTTTTTGTGAAAAAGCCATGTTTTAGTGAGCGTGGGTGTGATTTGGGGATAGGGGCAAGCACAAGCTCCAGTAATTCGGGCTTTTGGATAATTTGATGTAGGGTTCCTCCCAATTAATTCGAATTACGGGGGGTTTACTGTACAGTATATACTGTATACATTATCTTAAAATATTGTCTCACAGAGTGTCATTTTACACCAGTATATAACTCACCTCACTTGTCGTAGATGGGGGCACCCATCATCCACTCACTCAGTGTAGGGATGCCTTATGGTCTGTACACTGAGTGACAAGGCAAATGGTTTCCTGTACCCAGGAAACCCATTACTACGCTGGGTGGTAACCAAATAACCAGGGTTTTTGGCCGGGTTACGTGTCCCCCAGATTCCTCTATCTAGAATCACTTAATCATGGCAAATGTCTCGTCACCCTGCCCTTGGGTGGGAAAGGAGGTTCGGTTGATGATGATGATTATGAACTCACTTCACTCCATTTCTGGGTGGGCAGAGAGTCTGGGATGTTGATGATGATGATGAATTTACTTGTATGTTTGTGTTTTTGTGGCCTTAAAAAAAAAAAATGCTGTAATAGTTCAACACCAGCACTTGTTTACTCCATTGCTGTCCTATAAGACAAAGCATTGACAGGAAATTACCATTAACCCTTTGGGTGCATAGAGTTTCCTGTATCTCCGTAAAATATGGTGCCTTTGCCAGAAGAAAATTCATCCTTCTTGTTCTCCATTTCTTGAGTTTGCCAGTGCACCCTGTACTGCCTTCTGATCAACCCACTACTAACCCAGTCATACTCTTTCTTCCATTTTACTAACCATCCTTCATCCTGCATACTCATCATTGTCTGACGTATTGCTGTTCCTCACTACCGTCATCTAACCAATGCTGTTCTTCTCACAACAGCGTTACTCTGAGCCACCTGCGAGGTAAAATTCCTGACCGCATGTGCTCAGAAGTGGAGGGCAACTTCAAGACATACTCCCGTGGCATCATCAACATCGGCTGTGCCCTCAACAACTCTCGTGATCTGCGGGATTTCTTTGTTGATGCGGTGGAGCGAGTGGTGGACCCATGTCGCCAGGCTCGATGGAAGGCCTCAGAGCTGGAGATTTTCCTTCAGGTGTATGCGGATGCTGGCAGTGCACTAGACATCATGACCAAGTGAGTTGTGCATCGTGTTTTGTGGGCAGAAGAGATTTCTGCTTTGTTTCCTGAATTCCTTGACCTTCTTTTCGCTTTATAGTATGTTTACTGACCTCATGTTCTCATTTTGTATTATTTGTTTAATTTTATTGATGCTCTTCTAATCTGCCACACCAGTTTAATTGGGGCTGAGGTAGCTAATGAGCATTTTTGTTATGCTTTCATTTTAATATTTTTGGTAAACTTTTGATTGCTTTATTTTACTGTACTTCATCCTGTTTTGCTAAAACATTGTTCTTGTTTCTTTGAAATAGAGAAGGTGTGATGAGATGTCATAGTATTGAGCTGGTACAATAATTATGATAATGTTGTCGTGAAGGATGGAGAATATTAGGAGGTGGAAGGAGGCTATACAGTTCAGAGGTTTGAGAGTGACTGTAGTGAAGATAAAGGATATGGTTAATGGGAATGCAAGGACATGAAAGGGATATGCAGTCGACATTAGGGATTTGAGATTGGATGTGGGGGAGATAAAGGTTATGATTAGTGGGAGAAAATTAAAAATTAAAAAGGCAGGACATGCAGTCTAGAGGTTTGAGAATAAATGTGGGTCAGACAGAGGCTACTGTTATTTAAGTGGTTGGGACTCATTTGTGGAGAGTACTCAGTGGCCTTGTGCCATATGCAGGAAAGGGGTTGACAGTAGTTCCATTTTGTGAGTGGTTTGTTGGGGATGGGTACGTAAGAAATGTAGCTATGTGAATGGTTGATTGCAGAGTGTAAGTAATTATTACACTGCTATACCATGTTTCAAGGGAGATTGTGTGATACAGCCAAGGCCAGAAGAGGTTGATGTAGGAGGTGGGGTTCTTTAAAAGTTTGTTGATGATATGTGATACTGAAGATACGTGATTAGCGTGAGGTCAGAAGTGGCCGGAAGAAAGCTCATCTTACATAACATACATACCAGTATGTTTGGTTATATGTGATCTCACTATGGTCATTTATCATCAGATCATCATCAGTTTCGTACCCTTTTTCCCACCAATGCTGGTGGAAGATAACTGATAGATAATTAGTGTGTGAGGTATGTGGTTTAGCATTGTGCAAGTGTAGTGTTTGTTAATCTGAATTACATATATGTTTTCTTCATTACAATGGCAGTTATATGAGTTGTTTATTTGTATTGCATTTGTATTGTATTAGTTCATTTCCTTTTTGGAGGAATTGCATTTACTTTTTATTTTGTATTAACTCATTTACTTTGAGGAGAAATTGCTTGACTATGATTATATTACTGTATTCACAGTTCGGCTGTTGGAATCTTTGCATGGTTATTATAGAAACTTAAGAATATTTAATTAGTTTATCATACCATATACAGCTTAAAGTTATATATTGTCCGTATATACATAATGAACTTGTAACAATCTTTCATAGTCCAGCCTCATGCAGTTTAGTATAGTCTACCCAATTGGGAATTCATCCTTTTGTTATGAAGAGAAGCTTGCCTTGTCCCGTACTTGATTGGTTTAGTTAAGTACCACCCGGCAGCACTTTGACACCAATGCAGTGCTCTTGACAGTGTTGTGACTCGCTGGTTGTGCTACGTCTAGTGTCTGTTTTATATCCATATGGTTTGTGCACTCCATCAAACAAGTATCTGAACTTGTTCCATTTTTATACTCTATGTTCTCAGCACAAAACACTTTTTTTTTTTCCCCTAATAAGTCTGCAGTAAATTACAGGAAAATACCTGTTAAAGTTCCATTGCTGCTTGTAAAGCTAATTTACCAGTTGCCTCAGACTTCATAGTACCAGTTGTATGTATAAAACTGTAGTGTTTTCGAACATTTACTTTAATCAAAATGAAGTCAACCTGCATTTGAAACAGTGGGCAAAATGCTTAAAAATACTCTACTTTAAATTTTCATGAATGTGGATGCCTTTTTCCATCTTTATATTTTGAAACAATAGACAGAATATTGGCAAGTAATCTTCAATAATGTTTCATGAATGTATATGCCTGCTTTTATCAACACGGGATGAAGAAGGAAATTTATTCAACGCATAAAATTTACTACTGTGTCCATTGAAAAATATTTACCCTAGGAAAAAAATGCAAACAGCAGAGTTATTGTGAAAATTTTTATCGCTTGGCTGAAGATACTTTTTTGATTGAGTGTTCCCTTATTGTCTTCCTTGTTAAGATTATGAACACTTATTACAGTATTGCCAATAATTTTGAAGGTTATTATAATTCATTGCTTTTAATTTGCAAAGATAATTCTGCTACCTTATTTGCTGCTTAATTTTGGAATAATTTATCAGTACATAATTACCCGCTAGACCAATACAAGAATACCTTAAGTGCATGCTGAAGTTTTGTTTCATAAAACCACTCACCCATCCTCTTGTCCTCATCCCCTCCTCACTAGAAAACCTCGAGGAAAAAGGTGAGGATTACTGGTGTCTGGCGAGTAAGTTGCGGCCTGTGAGAGAATGCAAGTAGTTTTTATTTATGTTCTGTATTTTGTTATTTTTGTTGTTATTATTGTTTTGTTTGTGCACCAGTCTTCATATTGTGACATGCTGGGGGTAGTGATGAGAATTAGGCTAACCTGTGAGTGTGTGTGTGTGTGTGTGTTCGTGTGTGTGTGTGTTCGTGTGTGTGTGTGTGTGTGTGTGTGTGTGTGTGTGTGCATGTGCGTGTGTGTGTGTGTGCATGTGTGTGTGTGTGTGTGTGTGTGTGTGTGTGTGTGTGTGTGTGTTTATGCATTTGTACATTTTATTCAGTAAGTTTCATCACAAAATCAGTCATTGCCTGTGACCAGTATATTGTGCATTCTGATAATATAATTGGTATCCTCCCCCCAGCAGACAAAGCCAGGACTGAAGAGTAACCCATTCACCATAAGGCAAAACTAATGACCAATGAGGGTGAGGGGGAAATCACTGTGACATATGATGAAGACAGATGATAATTAGTATTGTACAGGGCCAAGGCCGTCTGCCAAAGGGGGATACCAGTAATTGCTTTTGTCTGGACACTCTCGCCAAAAAGTATCCAAATGCTGTAAACATCATGCATTTTAAAATATACAGTACACCCAAAGAATCTGGAAACAGCTCCCTGTGTGTATATCTCTACTGGTTGCTGCACCACACACCTTTGGAATGGCTTGAAGTACATCACACCACAGTCAGACCTACCACACATGCCCAGTAATCAAGGTACATTCTGCTCCTTTTCACATCCATCATGCCCAGGTGCTAGGATGGTTTTTGGTGAGGGGTGTACATATAGTATAATGTTCTGTTTTATTATTACAATTACAATTATCATAGTGGTAGGTGGAGGCGTTCACTATCCCTTCACCCGATGTAGTGCTGCTCTTGAATGACTGCCTTTTCCTTCCTTCCTCTTCTGTCCATCTTTCCTTCTATCTTTACTCTTCCTTTTGTCAATGGATGACTCTACACTGGCAAGCCAAATGGTGTCCTGTACACCAGGAAATGATATACTACACTGAGTGGTAACCACGTAACCAAACTATGGCACCTGGTAGTTTAGTGGGTAATTAGGTGCTCCAGTCAGATTGAGCCGGTGGAGGTTTATATCCAATTGATGGTTGAGTTTTCTTGCTCATGCAATGTCACTCTGATGATTGAGGCTGGTCATTCATCTTAAATGCCAGGACCAACTTGCCTAGCCCCTGGCTCCTCTGCTTCTTATGGGGCAACACAGGATTGGATGATAAATGAACAAATGAACAGTTATCATGGAAGGCTGTATCACATGGGCCAGAATATACAGTACTCCAATAAGTACAGATGGTTGATCATGGTTTGCAAAGTCATGTGTCACTCCAGGCATACAGTATATCCATGAAATTACTGTTCAAGAGCTCTTTCATTTTGACTTACCCCCCACAAAATTCAGGGGGGGCAACTGCCCCACTTGCCTCCATTTCTGGCACCCCTGTTCATTCCTAAGTTGAATAAACTGTCTGGTGGGTAGCAGGAGCAAAGCACTGTAAGGGTTGAGGTTAATGTGGATAGACTTTCATTCAGTTTGACATACCTTTTGTTATCCTTGCAAAACAGTAGCATCCATTCATCTGCTTTTTGTTGAGCTGTTGCTGAGAATGGAAAAGGAGAAAGGAGAGCTGTACTGATGCTTGGGAACTGAGTGAGAATGGAGAATGAGGGAGGAGAGCTGTATTGATACTTGGGAACTGAGAGATGATTGATTTTAAAACTGGAATTGTCATGAATGTACGTCATTTCTGATACAGGGCTATTGCTATATCAGGTAAAGTGCATACACCCAGAAAATTGCAGTATCTAAGAGAGTATAATTGAAAAGCAGGCAGTGATTAAATATTGATGACAGTTTGAAAGAAGAGGCCAAGTATAAAACATTGTAGTAGTAATTATTGTAGTTGCAACCCCAGGCTCATCTTGATGTGAACCTGCCAGACTTCAGGCTGAAGTTGTTTTTTTTTCCCTGTCCCCTGAAATCCACTATCTTCCTCTTCAGGAATACAAACATAGTTGAGGGACATTTGTATACTGTAGTCATGCAGTAGAGTTGACTGGCTATGTCAGTGCCACGATGTGAAGGTATCCCCCACCAGCACCATAAAGCAATGTAAAGAAGGAAAGTAGCAATGTAACATGTCTGTCAGACTGGACAAAACCTCTGTTGTGCTGGAGATTAGAGGATAATTTGCTTGTTGCACTTCATGTGGAGGTGTATGGTGTGCAGGAGGACTACTGAGCCTTGAGATTGGGCTGTGTAGCATATGCCCAGAGTCGGACACAAAAAAAAAAAAAAAAAAAAAAAAAAAAAAAAAAAATCCATCCATCCATCACCCAATCCTGCGTTGCCCCATGAGGAGCGTAGGAGGCCAGGGCTAGGCAAGTTGGTCCTTACATTTAAGATGAGAGTGACCAGCCTCACTCATCCCTGAGTGGCATTACATGAGCAATGAACCCCAACCACCCCTTGGATATAAACCTTCACCAGCTCAATCCGATTGAAGTGCCATAATTACCCACTAAAACACCAGGTGCCAAAATTTGATTGTATGGTTACCACCCAGCATAGTAAATGGTTTCCTAATGTACAGGAAACCATTTGGCTTGTCACTCAGTGTAGAGTCACCCACAGGCAGAAGGACGAGGAAACAATGAAGGAAAGAAAGACAGAAGAGGATGGAAGGAAAGAGGGATGGAGGAGAGGAAAGGGCAGACACCCGAGAGCAACACTACATCGAGTGAGTGGATGGTGAATGCCCCCTCCTACCACTAAGAAAGAAAAAAAGTTTATAGAAATATTTACCATACATTAAAACACAAATCCATGCACAAGTAAATCTTTCTTCCTACAAATGAAACAAAGTGGGAGACCCCAAGTTCCCTGCTCACACACACTGATGAGTTGCAGGCACATTGTTTTTGTTTGTTGGAGCATGTTTTGGCCAAGTAGCACCCAGGTGGGTAGAAAGTTGCTGCCATTGACTACCATTTTAAAAGGATTGTGTCATCCTATGCCTGGACGGTCATCAAGCATCAAAACATGCATTGTGCCATAACGAAACATGGAAAAATTATAAAAATTTGGCTAAATCCTGGAAAGCCTGCCACAATCATTGGAAGTGATTTTTGGAAGGCATGTCTGCAGCCAATGAGTTAAGTAACTCAAGCTGTAACAGCTGATGCCATGCCTCTTTTTATTATGCTTGATGTTGATGGGAGGTACAAAAGTGTAGGTTCTGTACTTTATGTAATGATGAAAACTTGTGCTCAAGTTTGCATACATTCTCCTTGAAGTATCCATATCATCCACCCTGTCACACTCCCTTCACACACCTGATCCCCTAGTACAGTGTTTGTGATGTTACAGGATTTACCAGCTTGTGAAACTGTGATAAAAATTCTTATACAAAGTCCAGCTACCAATAGGTTTGAGAAATTTTTTTTTTAATTGTTCCTTCTTCCTCGCATTAAAAAAAAAAAAAGGTAGTCATATCATTACTGGTAGTGGTTTTATTTATTTTATTGTTATTGTTAGTATTGGTATTGGTATTATTATTTTTGTATGTTAGGTGTAGCAACTTAAAAATTTTGTTAGTTTGTATTAGTTTGTATCTGGTTAAATGCTCATGGACCCTGGGAGGTACATCCATGAGAGTAAAATGTAGCTACAGGCTTGGTAACTTAGCCACACAGTTGTCACTCGTAGGCAGGGCACATTCAGCCACAAGTGGTTTGAATCAGACTCTGTGCCAAGAGTCTCGTTGTTACATATCTACAAATTTCTTTTCTTTCCCAAGTCTGCCAGCAAATGTTGGGAATTAATTAACTGGTTTTAGCACTTGACTTAGCCTATAGTCAGTAGAAAATATCAGCTGTACCATTACCAACTCCAATATGGGGATTCCATAACAGGAAACATGATGTTAATTTTATGTATCTGTGTATGCTCAAACTTTTTTTTTCCCCTTCCACATTACATGGTATCCATGAAATCGATGTTACCAATGTCTTCTGTGCATGGTACAGATATTTTTGTGAATACAGGGTGGCTGAGTGTTTATCCAAGAGCATGGATTGAAAGCTTTTAGTGTCACAGGTTGTGTGTGATTGGAAACTATTGTATGCTTGAGCCTAGGTATGGAGATTAAAGAGGGAATATTATGAAATTGTAGCATAGAAGAATTAATACTTAGTTACAGTCATATATCAAATATACTTTGCCTTGCATGCATGGTTTGGGCTGGATAGTTTTAAATCTAGTTTAAAGTCTGTTGATTTATGCATGTTAATATGGTAAACTAAACCTGTATGTTGTATAATAGTAAACTTAAATCACAGCTGCCACAACCATTTCCAGCACATGACTGTCATTAACCCTTTGAGTCTGGGGATGACTCAGTTTATTCTTACCATCTCTCTGAAGAGCAACTTTTAAAATAGGTGGGTTTTGACAGAGCTTTTAGTAAACCACATGAATACAAGAGGCCCTTTATTGTTTGTTTATTTATTTTTATGCAGGGAAGAAAGTACCAAAGGCCAGAAGCCCACAAACTTGTTTCCTCCAAGAAAAGGTGAAAACAATATAACCAAAAGCCAACTTCAAGATCCATGTATTTGCAAAGTATCTTTTATTAGCACTAAGAATAATCATTAAAGAATATCACCAGGGCCGAAGGGTTAATCTTACTGTCCATTGTTGTATATTGTGTGGTGGAGTGATTGTTAATTAACTCATGTACATTGTTGCCTTCCATCTCTCCATGAACTGTATCTTTGTTTCAGCTAAGAGTGTGTTGGTTCTGTTTCTTGGCAGACACCTTATTGAATATTATCTCTGTCCATACCCAGATCTTAAGGGGTGGCAACAAAATAAATAGATATATCCATGTCACCCTGTTCCCTGCAAGTATGTTCCCCTCCCTTCAGTTCACACCTTCATAGTTCATATACTTTCCCTGCAGTTATATTGCCCTCCCTTCAGTTCACACACCTTCATAGTTCATATACGTCTCCACCTTGTCCTTGATCTTCCCCTCCATATTTCCCCTCCACCTACATAACATCCTCACCTAATCAGTGTCTCATTTAGTATTCTCTGCACATGACAAAACTGTCTCCAGGTACTTCTAGCACTTCCCAGTACATCGAAATCCACACCACAATACTTCTTAATAGTACAACAGAAATATTAATGTGCTACTGTCATTTGATTTGCAGTTATTTCAGTACATACTCTTTTATGCCAGCTTTATATGATGTGAAGTGGGCTAATTCTGCACACTGCACAAAGTTTTTCAAAAGAAACTCATCATCACTTGGAAAATATTTTAGTGTTAAACTCACACTTTCTAGCATTAGTGATTCAGGGCTACGCTAGGCTATAGAGAAACAGAAATGCCATTGATGTAGTGAGGCCTGCTGGAAAGTATACACCGGTAAATAGAAAGTTGTTAGCATTTCAAGCCCTGAGAACTTTCTAGGCTGCACTAGACTACAGAGAACCAAAACTGTTTTTCTGTAGTGAGTCCCTCCCACATCAGTTGCTTAATGCATATCCACCCCTTTAGGCTCGTAAGCACGTTTTCCTTCTTTACAGGTGTGAGGTTGTGTGTCTGGAACTTGTACTTCTTGTTTTATTTTTCATTTCATTATCCCCCTTTTATAGTCATATTTTCTTTTCTTTCTCATAGCCATACTTTCATTCCTTAATCTTTCTCTTTTAGCCATTTTTACAGGTATGTCCACACACACACACACACACACACACACACACACACACTACACTATACTATACTTTACTATACTATTCTATTCCATGCCATGCCATGGCATGCCACACACCCACAGCAAAGCACAAATTTTCAATCATCCTTTTCTGCCAGAATTTTCACATATATAACCAACCTGCTAAAAGTGTATCTTGGCCCCGTAGTGACCACAGCCTACGAGGGACATGGGAGCGGTACATGAACACGATGCGGGTGTGTGTGAGTCAGTTGTACCACTCGTGACGTCACGCCCCACCACTCAGACTCACACGCACTGCCACTGTCCAGGAGAAGATCCCGCCCGAATGACCCTTGCTTTATCAAGGTGTGTAGGATGTGGGTTCAGCTATGTTTGTGTATGGATGTGGGTTGTGATGTGGGTGGGTGGATTCTAGCATGGGTATGGATGCAAGTGTGGTTGTGGGTACTGGTGTGGGTAGAGTGCTTATGTAGGTATGGATGCTGGTTTGTGTGTGTGTGTGTGTGTGTGCACATGTTCATGCATATTTACATGTGCATATGAAGACACCCCTCTCCAGCACCAAAGTGCATCTGTAAAGTAAAATACTTGCCCCAAAATATGTACAGATAATAAGCCTATGGGGTGAAGCCAAAATTCCAGGGGTGAGGTTGGTGTGTGAATCAGTATGTGACCATATTTCACTGGGGATGCTTTTGTTAGTCTGTGCTTTCACTTACTCTATTTTCTGTACCCTGCTTTACTCCATCCTTAGGTGGAAGAAGAAATCAGGATGATTATGACAATGTTTATGGTGATGATGATATGATGGTAGTGTTTATGATTGATGATGGTGATTATGATGATAGTAATGATGTTTTGTTCCCCAACAGTGTCAAGGAGATGCAGTCTGTACATTGAAAGAAAATTTTCCATCCCAACAAGTAAGTGTCATTACATGTACTGTACTGATAAGCTTGCCTTAGACTAAATATTGGCAATAGCATACCCATGCTGAGCTGCAGACCTCATATGAGGCACAATGAAGGTCTACATGGGTCACGCAGCAAACCTTATTTAAGGTACAATTTATCTAGTTGTCTATCTGTACCCAGACACCATAATCCCAGAAGTGGTGGCAGTTGACTTTGAGTTAGCTATTTTATGAGGAGGGGCACTAGCCCTCTGCCAACCTGCTTGTTGACACATACCCTCTGCCAACCTGCTTGTTGACACATAGGGAACACTTATGTGTTGATTATATGGTTACCACTCAGTGTTATAAATGGTTTCCTTGCATACAGGAAACCATTTGGCTTGTCACACAATGTAAAGCCACATGAAAAGGAAAGAAGAGTAAGAAAAATTGACAGGAATGATGGAAGAAATAGGAAGAGAAGAGGCAGCCAGAAAAAGAATGATAAAGGTGAAGGAAGAAGTAGGGCAGCACTACATCAAGTGAATGGAGGATGGTTGCCACCACCAACCTCCTTGGTACAGTTTACATTGGTTATAAGACAGTGACTCTTGGGAGGTTAACTACCTTACAAAGAATCACCCCAGCAGGGGTTAACCCTTTCAGTCCAGTGTGTGTGCGCACGGGCGTGCATGTGTGTATTTTCTTTATTTATGCGTGCTCACCATCCACTCACTCAATGTAGTGCTGCTCTTGGGTGTCTGCCCTTTCCTCTTCTCCATCTTCTTCTGTCTTTCCTTCATTCTTTCCTCATGCTTCTGCCTATGGGTGACTTTACACTCCCTCTTCTGTCTTTCATTTCTTCATTCTTTCCTCTTCCTTCTGCCTGTGGGTGACTGTACACTGAGTGACAAGCCAAATGGTTTCCTGTACACCAGGAAACTATTTACTATGATGGGTGGTAACCATATAACCAAATTTTGGTGCCTGGTGGTTTAGTGAGTAATTACAGTTCTCCAGTCGGATTGAGCCAGTGAAGGTTTATATCCAAGAGGTGGTTGGGGTATATTGCTCACATAATGCCACTCAGGGTTGAGTGAGGCTGCTCACTCTCATCTCAAATGTCAGGACCAACTTGCCTAACCCCGGGATCCTACGCTCCTCATGGGGCGATGTAGGATTGGATGATGATGATGATGATGATGATGATTGACTCTGTTGTATACGTTTATGTGAAGCTACAGAATGTGGTGAATGTCTTTGGCATATCCGGTAGAGCCAGGATTTCGGGGGCTAGAATGGTGAGCGAGTGGAAGTGTGGCCCTTTGGATTGGGCAAATTTGGGCTGCCTGGACAATGATACTCCTCACCATGCCCTAGGGTGGGAAAGAAGGTCCGGATGATATTGATGAATGATGTACAATTTTATACATTTTAGGCTATATCTTTTGAACTGGAGGAGTTCGGTATAGCCTTAATCAACTTCATCCTTGCTAAAGGTCATTTAATTCTTGAATAAAATCTTCTGTGATTCGATTATTTTAACTTTTTTTAACTTGATGACAATTATCATCCTTTTGCAGCCTACCTCTCGTATTTCAGGCCAATATGTTCCAGCTTTACATCCTTTCCTCAGCACTTTTTGGTGACTAGCATTATTTGTGAGTGTTAATCTTGTGTTATAGCCGAACATTCAAAATGGAAAGATAATTGGACCAAGTTAAAATGAGCAGAGTATAGCATTAATGAGATCATAATGAAAAAGAAACATCATCATCAGAAAGATAAATTGGGCTATATGATATTTTCATTCATGCATCATCTAATCCAGTGTTGCTTCATGAGGAGCTGAGGAACCCAGGGCTAGGCGAGTTGGTCCTGACATTTAAGGTGAGAGTGACCAGCTTTACTCATTCCTGAGTGGCATTAAATGAGCAATAAACCCCAACCATCCCTTGGATATAAACGTGCACTGGTTCAATTCGATTGGAGCACCTTAATTGCTCACTCAACCACCATGCACCATAATTTGGTTATGTGGTTACCACCCAGCATAGTAAATGGTTTCCTGGTGTACAGGAAACCATTGGCTTGTCACTCAGTGTAGAGTTACCTGTAGACAGAAGGAAGAGGAAAGAAAGAAGGAAAGAAAGAAGAAGAAGGATGGCAAGAAAGAAGAGAGAACAGGGCAGGCACCCAAGAGCAGCACTACATTGAGTGAGTGGATGGTGAGCGCCCTCATATTCCTTAATATATTTTATCATGTGACTTGGGTAGCGTAACCTCCTTAAGCTAGATAATGTGTTTTCTTTGTAATCAGACAATTTAATTCTGAAGGATGTTCTGAAATTCCATAAATTCGTGTTGTAGGTGTACGTCTCACACTGCTGGGCGTAATTCCAGAGTCAAGTTAATTCACCTGCCTAATCAGAATTAAGAAGCTACTAAATGTGGTTTTATTATGTTCCTTCATGCTGTATGCCATCACATGTAAACATAAACTAGGTTAGCATTTGACTGTGGTGAAGCAAATCCTTATTTCACTGATGTTTTCTCAGATCATCGTCAGTCGAGCCTGGAGTAAACCGAAGTACCATTGGCTGCAGCTCCTTACATGCCACCAGCTTACTAGTCAACCAATTGCAAGTAGCCCATGTAGCTTCTCTGCAGTTCGTATAGCTCTTAGAAGTGTTAGTAAATAACTGAGAGTGCAAAGATGTAAGTACCGGTAAGCATTTTATTTTCAACAGTCATTTGTGGAATGCCTGCAGTTCTTAGATGTGGTAAGCCTGCATCTAACAGTACAAAGTGTTATCAGCAACAGTTCAGGAAGGTCAGACATGTTCTTTCACTATTACAGGCTTTTAATTTTTGTAAGAAATTTGGGGTTTGTCCACATATTTGCACTCTCAGTTTTGATAATGAAAACATAGTTTACAGTCCAAGAATCAGCTGTAGGTATTAAGTAAACTTACCTGCTTCTAAGTTTCACCTGCAGTAACAGGTAATGCAAGTCAGACACAGTGCATATTGGGTACAACTCTGGGCTGATATGTGCCAAAGATTTACAGCATTAAGTAAGGTTAGGGACATTGTTGGATATAGATGTACTACACACTAATAATCATTAATTGAAAGAAAACCAAACCTTGGGAAAGGAGTGATTTACTAATCATTACAGGTCTAGCAGCCTAAGTCAGAACTTTGTAATTTATCTAAGAATTATAAATTCCTAACCTTTGCTTGCTCAAAATGTATTGTACCAATACATTGTTTAAATATGTAAATACAGAGTTTGGAGGTGAGGGAAGAAATTTATTGTTATGTAATATATGCTGCTGTGTAAATAATACTTGTCAGTTACTGTACAGGTCATTTTTATTAATACATATACAATTTATCCTCAGAATAAGGATTATATAACAGAGTGTTTAAGTACCTTTATGAGGAAAAGGTAACTATTGTTTGCAAAGGTCAGAACTGACATTTCCCCATACAAAGGCAACAGAGACACTCATAGGGAGCAGGTAATTATGAGAATCGTTGGAATGTAGTGTTTTGATAGCTACGATTCCTTTTTCTGGCCATTCCTTGGCCTTGGGCAAATGCAATTCGTTCAGAAGAGAAGAAACACATTGACGAGTGTTGCTGGCAGAGGCATCTTATATAGTGTGGACGTCATCTAGGTATCAGCTAGAGCACTGTCTGCCAAAACATTCAAATGCAGTAGTGCATGGCAGTGTGTAACTTTTTTATTGTTTTCACCTGTCCCAAATGCAACTTTGGAATCAACCCCATGGAGATGACTTTGAGTCTTGACCCTCGTTATGTCTTATTAGGTTAAGTGTGTGCCTGCCTTTCCAGCACTTACTCTTCCACTTTGAGCTCCATAAGTCCCCCATTTGGTCTGTTCAATGGGTTTTCAGTGGTTTCCATTGTAGATGCACTGTGTTTGTAGCCTGCAGACTTCACTCTGTTTTCCCTTCCTTCTATGCCATTTCCTGCTTCCTCCATGTCTAAGAGTTTCCAACTACCTGTTCCCAGCATTTTGGTTTTGCTACCTTCTATTTTTATTGATCCTTAATGTCCTTTGCATGCAGCTTTAGCCATTGTTTTTTTATGTGGATAGTTGGCTGTGTCGATGTTGCCCTGACTTGATGCCTCTGGCCTCTGTCTCACTGTGGCATGGCTTTTATGTGTCAGCTCTCCTTGTAGTATGTGTCACATCACTCTTGAGGCACCTCTCCTGTATGTGATGTCTGTTCCAGTGTTCTGTTGGGCTGTATGTCAGTGTGTCATTTCCTTGGCCCAGTGTCACTTCAGGTCTTCCATTGTAAATTCTCTGCCCCTAGGCAGGACACCCTTCTTTTGGTGAGAGACCCCTTCCATTTGATCCTGTAGTGGCCCATTATTCAGGAGACCTATCTGTGTAGCTTCACTTTGTTCTCAAAATCGTTCAGCAGTTCCATAAAAAAAAAAAAAATGACAGTTTGGCCTTGTTGTATGACTTCTCATTGTGTGATAAATCACTACAACAATCATTCAGAAGCTATACCATTTCAGCATAACAGTAAAAATTAATCGTGATTTCACCAGAACCATGTTTTTGACGACTGCCTCCCCAAATCTTGTGCGAATGTGGTAACACATGCAAGCCGACATTCAGTTGTCAGAGCCAAGATGGCCACCCAGTGTTCACATTCACAGTGATGGTCAGATTGCTGTTGCCAGGTAACAGTACAAGTGCTTAGCAAATAGTGCAGTGTGCAATATGAAATGAAATGAGGACTTTTTGTGTGAAATACTGAAACTTGTGACTTGGAAATCATGTCAACCTTATGTAACCACCTTCCCCTTGCTGGGGCCCCTAGTCAGCTGACTGAGGCAAGATGGCTGTCCAGTGTTTACATTCGCTGTGACTGTCTGCCCTTCATTTCATTTTGTGCATAAAATGTCACTGAAATGCCATTATGTGCAATATTAAGTGATGAAATATCTTGTCCAAGCCTCCCAGCAGCAGCCCCCAGTCTTGGGTTAACTGGGAAGAGGAAGGAATTACTCTCCATTGCCAATATGTGCCCCCTCATATGGATGCATTCTTAAAGAAAGGTTTCAGACTAATTTCAGCACCACACAGGCATTAGAAATGGTGATGGAAGAAATAATCTCACATCCAGAGAGCTGAGGAAAGGGTACATTGTTTTTTCTCATGTTTAATACCTCACAAGGCACGGAGACCGTCCTCCAAGGTCACTGATGCCTTTGTGGTGAAGGGAACTAACAGTTGGCTATGCAAGCATTTGACTTAGCAACTTCTCATGCAGTCCTTGTCTATGACCACCTAGTTCAGCTACAGGAATTTTTGCCTGATATCTGACTGTTATCTCATGTATTGTGTTCAGCATTATGCTCCATCATTAGGTTGTCCAGACTTTCGTGAAGGTGTCAGGAGCTTCTTTGAGGTTTTTGGTTAGTTAATGGAGTCTGGCAGCCATAGTGTGCCTTGTGGAGGCATCCTTTTAATTTGCATATACAGTAGTTTGTACTCAGTGAGTTAATATTTTAAGAGGAACGATATCCATCAAGAAGGGTGAATGAAAATTATTTTGTACTTGTTCTCCAGCAGTCTAGGATGAGTGGAGAGTTACACTCCGAGGCTGATGTGAAACATTGATTGAAGTTAGGTGGCCAGTCAAGAATGGCATCTATGCACTCAATTGCAGATTCTAATGCTTGTATAGTCATGCTCTAACGCACCTGAGTGTACGCAGTATCATTGACCAAGAAGGAAGGCTTTCATGTCTCTTGATGTATTCTAAGAAGCAGTGCCTTAAATCATGAGACAAATAAGTCAAGGCAACAGATCTGGCAAGTATAATTTGTGGATTACAGACTCTAATACAAAGAGTAACATTCAACATTTTATTAATTTAAAAAGAATCACAGCTGTAGTGGGAGGGCAGATGTGTGGATGGGTGGGTAGGTAGGGGAGGGTAAGGTAATGTAGGATAGAGTAGGGTAGGGAAGTGTAAGGAAGGATGGGTGGTAGGGGAGGGTGGGTTGGTGGGTGGGTAAAGTAGTGTAGGGGAGGGTGGGTGGGTAGAGTAGTGTAGGGGAGGGGAGGGGAGGTAGAGTAGCGTAGGGTAGGATGGGTGGGAGGGTAGAAGAAGGGTGCTTGGTAGTAGGGAAGATGCCTGGGTAGGGTATGGTATTGTTGGGTAGGGTGGAGTAGGATACTGTTGGTTAGGATTAAGTAGTGTATGATGGTTGGGTGGGTTGGTGGGGAAGCCTTCCTGCTTTCCTATCCTTGTCCATAACTGGCAGAATAGTTTTGTTAGTTACAACCTTCCCAATACTACACAGCCACAAAAGGACCAACAGGTCTGTTGTTTGCTTTCCTTTGTCCTTTGTAGGATGGGTGCACAGGGGAGTAGAGTAGGGTACGGGTAGTGTAGTGTAGGGTAGGATGGGTGTGAGGGTAGGGTAAGGAAGGGTAGGTAAGGTGTCTGGGTAAGGTGGGGTATTGTTGGTGGGTGGGTGGGGTGGGGTGGGATGGAATGGGGTAGGGTAGGGAAGAGTAGGGCTGGGTTGATGAGTCGGTAGGTTGGGTGTGGTATGGCTGGGCTGATGAATGGGTAGGGTATGGTGGGTAGGTAGGGTAGGATGGGTGGGTAGGTAGGGTAGAGTGGGTGAGTAGGTGGGTAGGTAGGATAGGATAGGGATGGACTGGGTGGGTGGGAAAGGTGTGGGGGTGGGTGGATGAGCGGCTATGCAGTAAGCATTGCAGGAGACAGATTTACATTGATAATTTTCTTATATATATTAGTCATAGTAATATTTTAATTTATCCTAGTTAACATGGGGTATGGAGTATGATGGTAATAGGTAAAGCAGTAAAACTTGTTTTGCATAACAGACTGAACTTCATTAAACTTTGGAAGTAGCACAGTTTTCATAAGCTTACCCTATATACCATATCATCAAAAGTAACAAGCTGATGTGGACAGATTTAATATGAATATTCAGACGTGTTGTTATTAATATCCACAGTCTAGATGGCAAATAAAAGTCTTAAGTGCCTAATATACTGTGTGTGTGTATATATATATATATATATATAAAATAGTTTGTCTCATACAAAAACCAATGTAAATTGCAGTGATTGCATTGTAAGTAGCTAATTATTATAGGCAACATAGATAACTGTATTATTAAAGCTCTGTGTATTGATTTAAAACATACAGGTATGGTACAGCAAAGTGTGGCAAAACTGACATGGAAAAACTTACCTTTTAATGCCATTCGACTTCCTTTCATCACCTACTGTAGTCTACTGCATCATATACTGAATTATATTTCTGTTAGCAAAGCCAGCCACATTTGTTTAACACCATGAGCAGCAGGAAGTTTGCTTCATTTTATTCATACCATCTCCTGCTTATTTGTTTCAGCTTAGGATAGACTTATCGGACTGAAAGTTAGACATTGCCTTAATATGACCCTTGAATATGAATTATCATTATTAATTTGAATATACAGTCTGGTGGCAGTATGAATAAAGTAAAAGGACATCACCTAGATTAATGGAGGTAATCATGGCCATTCCTTTGTATATAGCAGCAGTTCTCAGCCTTCGGGGCACACCCCCAAGGGGGGGCATGAGATTTTATTGAAACAAATAGTGAATGACTCGAATATGTGTGTGTGTGCGTGTGTGTGACAATGAACTACTGATTTTTCTTCAGTAATTATAATCTGATTTAGCCCTGAAAGCAAATATTTTTTTGTACCAAGTTGACTTTCCTAGTTGCCTTCTTGCATTTTTTTTCTAAACCTCTCAGCTTCCCCCCCCCGTTGCTCAAAAAGGGTGATTGTGAATTGCAGAAGGGCTAATAGAGCCCATATTCAACTGGGTTAATGTCCACTTAGACCTGCGGCAAAAATAATTATAATTCTGGAATAAGTCTTCTGTCAGATGATAGCAGGAACTTGGAGGGGGGGGGATGGTGGTGGATATGTTGACTAAGGCTAAGTGAGGGGGAGGGAGAGTGGGAGCATGAATACATGAACCAATGTGAAGGGGGATGTGACCCAAAACTGGTTGAGAACTGCTGGTATACAGCATGTAAGCAAAAATGGATGTACTAATGCCACACTGTACTGTACCTTATCACTCACTCAGCACAAAGCATATCACCACCACCTCAGCATAATAATATCTGGAACCACCCACAGACAGGGGTAGAGGTGCCTTTGCATAAACACTCACTCTCTTAGCATTCACAGACAATGACAGGCAGTAAAAAAATACACATACACACACTACAAATATCCAGTAAAATCAATTTATAGGATACAAATGTTTCTTTGTGTCTCGTTATAAACTCAAAAATAGTTAACTGCATCACTTTCAGTTAGAGCCACAAATAATTTTATGGTGTTTGCTCTTCCCAATACTAAATGTAAGACAATTTTAAACTCCATTAATCTGATGGCATATTTTACATTTTGTTCCTGCTACAACCAAATCATTTTATTTAGCTTAAGAAAAACCTCATATGGAATGGGTTGAAGCTATATCTAGCCCCTCCAGTTTCACGTCTGTATTGCTGTGAATAAAAGTCTGAAGGTAACAAGAACAATGATAAAAATGTCATCAGAGTGAAGGTGTCAGTTTTAAAATACACAACATTTTTCAAAAGCACAGTCTGTCCTAATTACAGTATCACACTGCTGACAAATGGACCTCCTACCCTGACTGGTAATTGTATATGTAAAAATATTCAATTCTATATACAAATTTTGGCTGCAGATATTCACATCATATCCCCATAAAGCTCAAATTACCACAACCATCCAAAAGATGCGAGAAGACTATATACAACAGTTTGGCTATTTACACTGTGGGAGAACAGATCTATTTCCCACATTCTTCCTCTTTGTTAAGCACCGGAACTTCCCTGTCTTTGATGCATATGATTACTCTTTTACACACAAATTCAAACTCACTGGAAAGAATGTAATTGTTTAAAACTTGCTAAATGAATCTGATTTTAGAAAGCCTGAATACTTCCACATCAAAACAGGTCACAGAACACTTGAACAATGAAATCCACCAAATAATACAAACCTCCCTCAGTTCCTTCAAAAGAGGATGGTGGACTGAAAGAAGGCTGACTTCAATCTGCAGCCCATATCACAAAAATAACACCTTCCACTGCTACATTTGACAAAGAAGTGTCAACAAACTTTGCTCTTGCTCCATATTTTATATTGCCGGTGGCAGATTACGGCTGTCGAGTTGTCTAATCTATTTACTCGTATCTGGCAAAGATGCCTAACCCCTGCTCAGCTGACAGCAGGAAGTAGTAAGACTGGAGGTCTGATCTGACAGCTAACCATGGAGATTAATTCCTACCTCATTACTATGGTTCAGTTAATTTTGTGCAAAATGGACACCTCATGACTTTATGCAGGTGGCAAGCCAAGTGGTTTCTTGTAACTCAGATATCATATACTACATACACCCAGAATGAAACATAGTGGTGTATGGATGTGGCTCATAATGGAGTAGCTTAATCCCAGGCCTCTTTGCAAAAGGTGAAACAAAAAATTGTATAATGACTGGGTGGCTATGAATAGATTATCCTGCATCTCATAGATGTGTACGTTATGCGCAGCACCTCATTTGTGACAATCTGTTAAATATGACAGCCATTCACAGAAGCCTTGCGTGTAGCCACAAAGCAGTCATTGCAATCTCCTCCAATAGTATGTCATACAAAGCACAAAAGCAACGTGATTGTTACAAATGAAGCCTAAATGCATGTGAATCAGTAAGTCATCCTCATGTGTGCCACTCATCCTTCCAACATAAGCAAAGAGAACCCCTTCTCTTTTCTAAACATTAGCACTCCAGAGCCCAACACACCGATGTTTCAATCATTATGCAAGTGGCATAGCTTGGTGGGTTGTGTGTACTGTGAAAGCTATTTACCCACCCACCCCCAGCCATCATTCAGTTGCTTGATGACAACCCTATGAGGAGCATTGGGACCTGGGCCCATGCTACAGTGTTCATTGGAGTGACAAGCCAAAGAGTATCATGTAATCTTGAGCAATTCATAAATTTTATGCACATATACAGTGTGTGTGTGTATACAGTATATTGTTCATCATATATGATTTGGTTTACTGGGTCTTTTTATTCAGACCTTTCATTTTAACAGTAGGCATAAACTTTTAATCTTTTCAGCCTTATTTGGTTTAGTGGGACTTATTTTCAAGATGGACACTTGACATTCTTGCTGCCAGCAGAACCCTTTCATAACTTGTACAGTATATTACTTGGCTGCCTCATGTTATTATGGGTAGTTGTTCCTAAACTATAGTTGTCATGAACCTTACTCACAAGTTTAATGAATACTGCCTCCCACCCAACATTTGCACACTTCTCAGCACAATTTTACATATAATACTTTGGCAGTATTAAGCAATAATTATATTTAAAAAAAAAATAAAAAAATTCACCCTTGCTATATCAAGTTAAGCTTTGCTTCAAACTGGTAACAGTTTTTGGTGTACAGGCAGTCCTCACTGTTAGCCAAATGATGTCTGAAATATGACAGCTTTTTCAATACAACTGGCAGTATAAATTATGTGAAGCATACAATCTCAGCTAATCTGCAGCAATGGAACTTAAAGTAAGCAGTTTTTCAACATTTTTCCATGTCCTTAGGTGACAACAAAAGGACACACACACAAAAAAATTAAAACAAGGAGTTCCAGTACTACAAACTTAGAAGTAGGGCAAGAGATGGGCTGAATGATGAGTGCTAGTGCAGGAAGGCTGTGAGGAGTATGATGAAGGTGGTCAGGGCTGGGGTCAGAACTTCACCTGATGACACTTCTGTTACAGTGGCTGGTATAGCAAAGTCATCAGGGTCCTGGTGTGGGGAAGAAATTAGTTTGCATTAGTCCAGTTCCAAGTACTATGCAAACATTATAAGCAAAACCTTCATGCCTAAGCCATGAACAATTAAATCTAAAGGACTACAAGGGTTTCCTGATGTTATGAGTGGTTACATTTAAGGAAGTCTGCTCATTTAGTGAATGGTCATGTAACACAGTATATAACCTGTGGGAAAAGGGGGGTTCAGTGTTTGACCACTGCCAGCTTGTACCTGTCATGCTACGTAAAATTTTAAACAAGAATACTAGTTAGTTACATCTAAAACATACAACAAGAACATAAGACCAGTATTAATGCATACCTACCATAATGAAATGATAAAGATACTCCAAAAGTGCCAGTGGAATGGCATCCATGTCCATGAGCTCTGAACTCTGACTAATGATTGTGCACAACTTCTGCAGTAAACAGGTGTAGTTCTATTCTATTCTATTCTATAGCCCGACGCCCTAATCCCGCAAAGGGTGGCCGCAGACAAAACGCCTCCAAGTCACTCTGTCACCCACCATTTGACTCCCCTCCCCCCAGCTCACCCCCCCTCCCTCATATACCTCTCAACTCCATCCCTCCACCTCATCCTCGGTCTACCCCTCCCTCTCCCTCCCTCCACCTCACCTACATACACCCTCTTAGTCAGTCTTTCATTCTCCATCCTCTCCACAGGTGTAGTAACCCTGAATAATAAACACATCAGCAAAGCAGTATAATTGGTGTGAAAACCTACTGTACCTCTTCCATTACGGTTTATTTCTTCATATAGCTTGTTAATAATCATTTATGTTCTACTTACGTGATCGGCCTAGGAAATAAGATATAAACAGTATACAAGAGAGTAGCAAGGTGTAGTATGCAAAATATGTTACCAAGGAAAGGATGCTAGGGAGTGTTCTTACCTGACAGGAATACAAGCCTCTGTCACATGCACCCCTTATAAATAATGGAATATTTATAGTACAGGTTCAGGCTATAGAGAAGTAAATCAATTCTCTTACCTGACGCTGTCTGTTGAGTTCAATGATCTGCTGCTCACACTGACGTGGGTCACATTCACCTACGTCACAGATGTCGCACAAGGTTGCTGGCAGTGATCGGTAGAACTGACGTGCTTGTCTTGCTGCATGAAATAAGATCAAATTATGACAACTGGAAAGCAAACATAATGTCATATCTCATAAATAAGGCACATGGAACATTATAATGGTACAGTAACAAATGAAAAGACAAGGATTTCTGATACATCCATCATCATTATCCTCTGAACCCTTATTTCACCTAAGATAAAGTGATGCAGATTGTAAAAAAAAAAAAAAAAAAAAAAAAAAAAAAAATAATAATAATAATAATAATAATAATAATAATGAAGACTTTACAACATTGGTTCCATCTCATAAGTAAAACCATCTCCTTGTACATATTTCATTTTAAAACTTTTATTTATTTATGTGCTTGACATACACCTGTGAGGTAGTGTTATTCAGTCTGTTGATAAAATAAGGGTGGGGGGGGGGGGGATAGCAGCAATTCCTTTTCATTGTTAGGAACTCACAAGTGACCTTGTCAGTTCCTAAGCATCATCAACATTATCCATGTACTTCACTATCATGCCTTCTCCTGCCTCCAGTCTTACATAAACTGTTTTCACCACTATCTGGTGCTAGAGAAGGATGCCTTCATGCAATGGCACTGATAGGACTGGGCAGTGGACCTGCAAGGTTATACAAACACCCTCAACTCCCTAATTAAACCCCAAAATGAGGATGGTGGACTGCAGATGGGGAGCAACTTCTGCTAGCAGTCCACTGGGTTCATGTCCAGATGAGCCTGGGATTGCAATTACAGCTATCATCATATCTATATTTGTTTTCGTTAAATGACTGTACCATCTAAACAATCTTCTTTCTACATTTATATCAGTAGACTTCCTTACTCTACATCTTTCATGAATTACTATTATTCTTTTCTGTCCACTTTATGCATGCAACATATGCATTCCTCCCAAAACAGTCACATTTCCTCTGCTCCGATACAGCAAAAACAATATTTCTGCTCTGTTATTGGCTGCTTGCTTAACCTGGTCACTGATACTGTCATATCATCATCTTGACCTTCTTTTAACATGAGATGGATCAGCATCTTAAACTTTTGTAACATGTATAAAAATGGGTGAGGTAGGATAAAAAAACAAGAAAAGAAAATGCAGGGAAGCGGGAGAATTGCCTACTGCATGCCCACTGAAGGGGCATCACTCAGGTCTCCCAAATCCTGGCTCCACCTAACTCTTAGGTAATTATGATAGCTAATGCCTCACAGTATTATATGTACTGTATAAAGAAATTAACCCTTTGAGATTCTGGTGATGTTTTTTTTGGCGTCATTTCAAATCCAACCTCGGAGATTCCAATGACGCGTTTTGTATAATTTCAGATTCAACCTCAGAGATTCTGATGATGCATTTGTGAATCATTTTACGATTCTTTTGTAAAATATTCACCATAAATCGCATTTAAGTGTCATAACAGAGACTTGAGTGTGACGTCATGGAATGGTTGCTCTATGCGTGGCGGGTACTGTGCAGCTGGTATGACTCATGGCTTTTCCTCTTTATTACTTTATGTTTGGTGAATATTTTCCTGCGGAAAGGTATAAAATTTTTGGTTGTTGCCTAATTTCAGCTTGTCATTTAGACTTTTTACTTTCTTTTCCTTTTTTGAACATACCGCGATAAGGTACAACTATTCAGCTTTAAAATGACACCAAAACCAGCACTCTATCATGAAAAGTATATTTACACAGACTGATCAAAGAAAAAGATCGCTAAGTGAATATGCGGCTGAGAATCGTACAAAATTGTGCATCTCTTTTCTTACACTTTGCTGCACAATAACATGCATAAATAGCCATAATATGTATATCATTGTAATGTTAATTTATTGTAGTTTTCCGTGGTTCAAACCAAATTTGTATATCTTTATTACTTTATTCTTGGCAAATACTTTTCTGTGGCAAGGTATAAATTTTTTGGGTTTTGCCTAACTTCATCATTTTTCATTCATTCATTCATTGCCAGACGCCATGTATCCCAAACGGGGTGGTCAAGGGCTTAGAGTTAATTGTTTTACAGGGAGGGGCACTAATCCTCCACCAACCCCAAGAGATGAAAAGAATAATATTAGATGAAGAAGTGCTATGGATAGGATGTAGCACTCTTTTACTACCACTGTCCTACGTGATGTAAACTACAAAGGGACAAAAATATGGGCCAAGTTATGGTGAAAGAATGATAGTTATATTCATCAACTTACAGGTGTCGTAGTAATCATAGACACGAACAGCTGATGGCTTCTGGAATGCAACCTTATTGACTCTATAAGCAGCCACAGTGGGACACACTTCTTCCTGGGTGAGTGAGTCAAAGTACACCAGCACACCAGCACTATCTGCCTTCTTCTCAACAAGCTTCACTCCTTTATAGTCGTATAAACCTGTGAACCAAGCACTTTCATGTAATAAAAGAAATAAAAATTCAAGTATATCATAAATGCCTTACTGGATAGAAATCTGTTAAATAAGAATATAAAACAAATTTCACTCATAAGCTGAATGGTTTTACAATTGCCTAACTTAACCTGTCCTTAATAACACTGCCCTTACTAGGTTCCTGAGTTCACAGATCATTTAAGACAAACTAATCATACTGGTTTGGATAATAAATAATGTTGGGGATCACTGGTTATGCCACATATGAAGTGATAAACTGGCCCTATCCATAGACATTATATGGGAAGTCAGATTACTTCTTTATGATAATGTCTATACTTCATTCTGGCTACCACTGGATGAGGTGAATCTGAAGATAAGCCTGTGAAGTAATGGGGTTAGCAGAAAAATTTTCCATAAATCACATCAGTACCATGTAAAATTGTAAATGCCAGTCCCATTTTTGTCTCTCGGATGTAGGAGCCCAAGGCTAGGCTACCACAGCTCTGTACATTCAAGGGTAGGAAACAGATCTATGCCCTGAAAACATTGACATGACAAATAAACCTCTGGCCACCTCTGGGACTATCCTTAGTGCATAAGTCACTGTGTGTTCCATCCCAACAGCTTTGCCACTACACTGCACTAAGTGATCATGTCACACTTTATCATTTACAAAGGCTCCAACCTGAATGCACTGCCCTTGGTCACCTGATGTTAGCTCTCCACAATGTTCCATCTCTGGCAGCCTCCCTATTAAGTCCCTCATCCCTGTGGTCACACTCTATAACCTCATCCCAGATTTTTTGGTCTGCCTATTTCAACGCTATCCCCAATGTTTACGTTTCTCACCTTTTGCACCACTGTCATCCTCCATCCTCTCAACATGCTCAGATCTCTCATCTACACCAACACATTCCATCCCTCCTCTCATCTCTTCAGTCATAGTCAGATTAGATGAAATCTCTGGGAGAGGAGTTAAATCTTGTGGATCACAAAAGTTCATTTTACATGTTAAGTTCAAACACTAAACTGCATGTACAGTGCTAGAGAATAAAAACTGACATAAAGAGGTGCTGGAGAGGGACACATTCACATGATGGCACTGGTATATAGTAACTGTCCCAATTATACAAATGTCCCTTAACTCCCTCCCTGTTCCTCAAAAGGAGGACAGTGGACTGCAGGACAGCTTCAGTCTACTGTTCACTGTGTTCATGTTCAGATAAGCCAGGGGCCACAACCCATTACAAACAAAATACTCAACACAAACATGCACAATAACACAAAAAGATGGCTGGCAAACTACTACGCAGGCAGATGTGCACACGTGACATTTGCTGGTCAGTCTTCTAACATCAGAAACTTCACAAACAGCGTCCCCCAAGGATCTGTTTTGTCCCCTACTCTTTAACCTATACATACACGACATACCCACACCCCACACACGAGAGATACACATAGCTTCCTATGCAGATGATATAACACCTACATGTACGCACCAAAACCCAAACACAGCTGCACACATCATCCAGCCTTACCTCAACACACTACACGAATGGTTCACCACAAACAGGCTCAAAATAGCCCCAGCCAATCTACAGTGACCCTTCTCACAAACTGGACAGCACAGTCACATCCCACACCTCACCTTAAACAACACACACACACACACACACGGTGTAACATACAATACATCAATGTCATTTAAACAACACATCACAAACATTTAAAAATAAAATAACACCAAGACTCAATGCCTGGAGGTCACTTGCCCATACAACATTTGGACACAACAAAGAAACCACCACCACATTATACAAACAATACATACGTTCAATGATGAATTACGCAAGCCCTGCCTGGGCTCCTAACCTCACCAAAACACACTACAACACTCTACAGACCATACAGAACAAGGCCCTAAAAATAATCACAGGCTGCACAGCTACTACACCCACAGACCACCTGCATCAAGAAACCAAAGTCCTCAAAGTCAAGGATCATCTAGACATGAGAGGCACCCAGTTTCTTGCTGCAGCCTCCACAAACCCATGACATCCACTATATTTCATGGCAGCACATCCACCCACACCAAGGAACATCAAAACAACACCCAGCACATGATACCATACACAAATACTGTCATCTCTCCCCCCTCGCCCACCTCAGACCAGCTTCCAGAAGCATATCCACACTCAGATCACTCGCCGCTCCATTGAGTCAAAGACAACACACAGCTGCATGCATGGCCTCCTGACATCCACCCTTCTGAATCCTATCTCCCTCGTGAGGACAGGGTCCACCTGGCCAGGCTGAGATATGGGCACCATCCAGCCCTTTTCAGCTACCAGAAGAGGCTGGATGACTGTTGCTGATGCCTGTCCAGGATGCAACACAGCATCCCATACTATTAAGCACATTATGGAAGACTGCATTGCACACAATCACCTACACCAACAATACAACATACACTCTTTGAGAGCTCTGTGGGAAAGCCCGGTCTCGGCCATGGCTCGGGGCTGTTCGGCTAGACTGCCTAGGGAACAACTGGTACTACTACTAATACTACTGCCCAGTACATAAAATATATCAGACTACTAAATGTTGCTCTATTCTGTGCACTCTCACAGCTGACTTACCTGGGATGAGGTCGTTGTCTATAATATAGCCAGAGGGAAGACTGACATCCATCACTGCCATGTTGCTCTCATTGCCAGCAGTATACCTTTAAAGGAACAGGACACCAATTAACTGTCTTTTTATGTACCCCACAACCGTTCATACATTCCTCATAACCATTCTTAAGTGTCCACCTCCATTCTGCTGCACTGTATCTTTCACCTTATGGAATGGACCACTCACATAATGTGAATACAAAGATGTGGTTACATGAAATTCTGTTATGCCTAGTTATAAGGAAGGAATGATTCTCCTAGGTTATAAGACAAACTGGCCCTCCAATCAAAACCCATTTGGCCATCAACAGAACTGACATGGGATAAAGACCAGTGTCACATAAGAAAAATCATTACAGTGTATTCACAATAAAATGCTTTATTTATATCCAATAACAGTAATATCTTTCTGATTTGTTAGTTGTGAAATTAGGTAAGCAGGTAGCAAGAGTGAATTATGAGTTTATGAAATAACAATATTTGTTTACACTGTCTTATGCAAATGAATACAGTCCTGTCATTATTCAGTTCATTGGTGTATGTTACGGGACTGCATTTATACTCAGCAACTTTGAAGTAGTTATTTCATATACCTTTATTGTTCATTACCTCCAGGGTGATGTCAAAATATCCTGCTTTTGTCCCTACGAAACTTGAACCATTACAATTTTGGTCAAAATGAGTCTTTAACTGAGTAATCAGGCTTAAGCAATGTAACTACAGTACTCCAGAACTTGGTAAATGTGATCCCTTTCAAATCAAGTGCCATCCTTAAATGATCTGTGGATGGTAGTCACTTTTCAATATATTAGGTTTGTTACAGTTAATTCCTTGCTTTTAGTTTCAAACTCAGCTTGAGTTTTATAATTTACAGTAGAGTATATGGATTTTCTTTTATTTCTACCATAGAGTGGTTAACACTGCCAGCTATGAAGCTGTCAGTCTGTATCACCAAGGTTCTAATCTGGTACAGGCAAATGGTGTTGCTTAATTCAGGTATCTACCCACCCTTCGTGGACTGGCAGGCATCATGAATGCCTAGGGTCACACCTAAGGAAGGGAACTGTGGTAACCTGGATGATGCAGGGGCCTTGTATCCCAGGGCTGTGGGTTAATAGCTTGCCCCAAGGTAAGGGACCATCGGTATCTGTCCCCACCTTTCCCTGTCCTGTCACTGAGGGAAAGCAAGGAGAGAAGCAAAGACAACACAGCATAAGTCTTATATAAAATACCAAAATAATTTTAACCAGGCTAACAAATGGTACAATATGACATACCCTGTGCAGGTAGTAAGTCGAAGTCGGTTGGTGTCTGTGGTGATATCCAGCTGAGGGTCAAGAGAGAATGCTGGACGTGGCCCTGTCACCTTTACATTGTAATGATAAGTAACTTGCAGCACTGCAACACCAGACCCACTACCAGAAATCTCTACTGTTTCAGTGTCACTAGGGAGCTGAAACATGAAAAATGTATTTAAAACAGAGGCAGAGGTTTGGAATATATATATCTATCTATCTATCTATTGCCAGACGCCTCAATCCCGTTTGGGGTGGCCACAAACAAATCGCCTCCAAGTCGCCCTGTCCCCCGCCATTTCACTGCCCTGCTCCCAACTCACACCCCCCTCTCTCATATACCTCTCCACCCCATCCCTCCATCTCATCCTCGGCCTCCCCCTCCCTCTTCCCCCCTCAACCTCACTCACATACACTCTCTTTGTCAGTCTTTCACCCTCCATCCTCTCCACATGGCCAAACCACCTCAGTGTGTTCCTCATAACGCTCCCTATCACATCCACATCAACACCACAATGTTCCTTTATAACCTCATTCGTCAGCCTATCTCTCCATGTGACTCCACAGGCTCCTCTTAAATACTCATTTCCACTGCTCTCACTCTTGACTTGTGTCCTTCCAACAACGTCCAAGCTTCACTTCCGTACGTTAGAGTTGGTATCACAATACTGTCATGTAGTAACTTTTTCACATCCATGCTCACTTCCCTGTTTCTTATCACTGCTTTCAAAGAACCAGCAACCTTTCTTCCCTGCTGTACCCTTTCAAGCACTTCACCCTCCAAACCTCCATCCTTACTCATCACACTACCCAAGTACTTAAACGTACTCACATTTTCCAATTTCTCACCATCCAACCTCGCTGTACATTCACTGACTTCACCTCTCTCAAAGACCATCACTTTACTCTTCCCTTCATTCACCTTCAGATTCCGTTTCTTACACACTCTCTCAAACTCATCCACCAAGCCTTGCAGCTCCCCTTCGTCTTCACTCAACAACACAGTATATATATATATACAGTGTATTTATAGATACAGATAATAATTATTAAGAATTTTGCTTAGTTTTAGACCTTCTTAATTCTATTCCCATTACACTAGGTCCTTTACATAATTACTGGGAGAGGAATTATCTGCCATGTCAACTGCAGTCCTTGAATGCAGGACAAGGATAAATCATGGACAGCATAAGCAGATTATGTTATACAGAAAATGTGTGAGGAAAATTAATTTGAAACCAGACCCCTCCAGAAATATGACCCTCAAACTCCCTCCAGACCCAACCCCACTACACAAGCCTTACCTCGACCCGCTGCAGCAGCATAGTGTTGCCACGGTTAACCTGGAGGTTCTGTCCTCTTGCCCCATATATCAATCGCAGGTTTACTTGGGGGTTGTTGGCAGAAAGTCTACTTGCTAACCCTGCCAAAGCTTCCATTGCTACCACAGTGTCCTGAAAGTTATATTATCATCATCATCATCATCGTCATCATGGCCTCTGTTTCCCACCCAAAGTTACTGTTATTCCTGAGTTGAAGTACTGCAATGGTAACTTCAAATCAAAATCCAGATGTGACTATCCTGTAACAGCTGGTAACTTTGGACTGCTTATGTAACCTAAGGATATATCAATGGCAATATCCTCACTTAGGCAGTAATGCCACTGTTATTCTACTTCTGCTCTATCCAACTCACCAAACCATACATTAACCTCGGTAAGATACAAGGTAATATTACCAACGCTTCACTACGTAATAAAACTTCCCTCCTGCACCAACTGTCCATCAGACACACCCTAACCACAGTATCATCATCAGAATGGAATGCTATGCTGAAATCATTATCATCATCATCATCCAGACATCCTTTCCCACCCTAGGGCAGGGTGAGGCGTAGCAACATCCAGACAGCCCATGTCTGCCCATTCCAATGGGCCATGCTTCCATTCACTTATTATTCAAGCCCCTGGAATCCTGGCTTTATTTGATACACCAACAACCTTCATCACATTCTGAAATGATTACACCCATGAATACTGCAGTAAGGGACAAAGAGGACTTGCTACAATGACATACTGTAATTGCAGTTTAGTCTTGTTACTATTACATGGTACTGTATATCTAATATACATGGTATATCTAATTCCCTCCTGTGCTGAATACAACTGTCTGGAGTTAGCATATAAGTACTGTAAATAGATAAATAAGTGAATGCATAATAATGCAATAATAAAGTCGTCACCTGACTGAAGAGAGTAACATAAAACCTGATGTATAACATCACCTGCGTGCTCTGGAAGCCTCCATACTCATTACGCTGCCGTACAAGCCAGCTAAGAATAGGTATGGCATCAGTGGTTAGGCCTCGCAGCACATAGGTCTGCAGGGCATAGGCAGTGGTTTCAACATCCAGTGGCCGGAACTCGGTTGAGGTTTCCTGTGTCACATCCACTGGCTCTGATTCCCACCACTTTTCGTTGTCTTCAGTAAAGTGACGTGGACATTAGAGGGATAATGAAATCTGGACACCTAACTGGTTCTTTGTATTTAATCAGAAAAGATAAATACTAATGGTAACGTTATACAGCAAATCCCAATTAACTGATGTCTATGCATCCAACATAATATGTACTCAAATACTGCAACTGGCAAATTTATAAACCATATGTTTCAACTTGGCATGATGAAGCAACTGGACTAAGCACATCATTCACCATGGCTGACCTTCCATGTGTCCTAGTTAAACAACATTATACTGTATTTTGGGTTAGTTCTAGAGAAAAAAAAATCAACCACTTATGGGCAAAATTAACTTCACCCCTCACTCATGTGACCACTAGCTGTTCCTAAACTTTCAAGACAGACAAAATTAACTTCAACCCTCCTTCATCTGACACGAGGTTATTCTTACTTACTTTCAAACATTGCCTTGGCCTCAAGCTTGTAGAAGGCTGTATCTTTGAGTGGATAATCAGCCAGATGGAGGGCATATGTGGTGATGGCCAAGCTGTAAACATCCTCTATCTCCTCCAGCCGAGATGCCAGGAAGTCCACAGCTCTGTTTATCGAGTTGCGTACCTTGGCTGATGGTGGGTTCTGAAATGTGGAACACACAGAGGAGTGAGGGAGAAAACAAGGAGCAATGGTTACCAAAAAGTGTGATCGAGGTGTTGAACAGAGGAGTGTTTAACAAAGTGATTGAGGGAATAAGTAGAGCTGTGCTTAACAAAGAGATAAAGGGAGAAAACAAACAGAGAAGCAGTTAACAGAACAAGTGTGGGAAAGTGTAAATGGAAGAATGGGTAACAGAAAATGTGAGGGAGAAAATAAAAAGGAGTGGTTAAGAGTATAAGTGAGGGAGAGAACTGACAAAGTGAGGGAGAGGAGGGACAGATAAGCAAATGTGATCAACTGCAGAATGAAGACAGGGAAGAGAAAAGGGGTGGAATGCAGAGGGGGCAGGGGGTGAAGTGGAGGCAGATACAGCAAAGAAGGCAGAAAGAAAAGGGAAGAAAGGAAAAATGATGGGGCAGGAATACAGACAAAGGAGAGGGTGGAGCATAGGAGTGACAGCAATAGGCCAGGGTGAAAATACAGGCAAGTGGGAAAGGGAGGCAGAGGAAGAGACAGGGAATAGGGTACAGAAGAGGGCAGGAAGGAAAATGTAAAGGGGAGGAGGAAGAGGTGGGGAGGGGGGGATTCAGCAGGAAGGGGAGGGGGAGGGAAATACAGAGGATATGGGGATGGAGAAACGGAGGAATAAATTGTAGGGAGGGAGGACGTAGAGGGGCATTCAGGGGAGAAGGGGAGGGCAATACAGGAAGGTGCGGGGAAAGGATAGAGACAACGGGAGGACAGACTGAGGGGAGGGGGGAAGAGGAAATGGAATGCTATAGAGCAAAGGCAGGAAGAACATTGGTAGAAAGTAAGACTTACATAAAAAAGGACAAAAGAAAAAAAGTAGACCATGTAGAAAAAAAATACTTGTCAGACAGAAGTGTGGGTGAAAAGTAACTCTCAATATGGCATGGGGCCAAGTTGGAATGATAGTGAGCCATCAGAGAGAAGGATATGGATAGATGAATTATATCCCAGCCCATGGAAAGGAAGTAATACAGCCAAACTCACACTCCCATCAGCATCCATGGAGTATGATAGGCTACTCTTCTCACTTCAACTTGGCTTAAAATTCTGATCTCTCAGTCTTGAATGTGGGGTTGTTACAAGACATGAACACTAAAATTTGATGCTAGTCACTTAAAAAGATGCTATGGAAAAGATATAGAGCTGTAGTACTGTCTTTCTGCCACTAAGCTACATACAAGGATGAATATTTGGGCCAAGTTAACTATAGTTCAGTTACACTTGCTGTGGTAGGTTTAGGTGCTTCCATAGTAAATGTGTATTTTCTGACATCCCGATCAATAAAGATGTGCTGCTTTTTCTGCTACAATGAGGGGTATAGTTGGTTTGTTTTCATCTGATGTAACTGAATACTGTCATGGATACAAGAATCTGAGGAGCCTTCAGTATGAGGTAGGGATGAGCCTTTTATAGACTAGTCAGATTAACCCTCCAATCTGATTTGGCCACCAACTTTCCTGAAATAGGTTAGGATCTTTGTCTGGTTAGAGCAAATGCACAACAGCTGAACCAGTTTGAGAAGTGAAATTTACCTGTGTGGTGAGGAGAGCAATGATGACAAAAGCTGTGAGTGGGATGCCTGAAGCTGCTCCTCCCTGC
Organism: Coenobita brevimanus; assembly: GCF_032717465.1. Lineage (NCBI taxonomy): Eukaryota > Metazoa > Arthropoda > Malacostraca > Decapoda > Coenobitidae > Coenobita > Coenobita brevimanus. The sequence continues at coordinate 54,279,803 of NC_137018.1, read as the reverse complement.
ATGGCCTGGTTGTTGACTATGCCCACCTCAGGAAAGCTACCATCCACATCCTGCTGCTGCATCACCCACTCCACTGCACTGCCCACTACAGAGTTCTCTACTTCAACATGCCGACCAGCCTCAAACAGTGACTTGGCCACAAATGCTGTCAGCCTGGTGAGAGGATGTACAATACAATTCAGTTACAAATACTTTCAGGCTGGTGAGATAATGTATGACAACATCTATCAAAAAATACTGCCAGTCTGGTAAGGTGATGTACAACAAAATCCTATAACACAATGTGGCCTTCATGGATTTGGAGAAAGCATATGACAGGGTGGATAGAGAGGGATTGTGGAAAGTATTAAGAGTACTGTATATGGAGTAGATGGGAAGTTGTTGAATGCTGTGAAGAGTATGTATGAGGGTGCTAAGGCTGCAGTGTGTGTGGATAGTGAACTGAGTGACTTTTTCTATTTGAAGGTTGGGTTGAAACAGGGATGTGTCATGTCTCCATGGTTGTTCAATCTGTATATGGATGTGGTTATAAAAAGAGATACAAGGCAGGGCAGTGGATGTTGGAGTGGCCCTAATGAGAGAGGGCAGTGTTTGGAAACTCCCTGTACTGTTGTTTGCAGATGATACTGTGTTGTTCAGTGAAGACGAAGGGGAGCTGCAAGGCTTGGTGGATGAGTTTGGGAGAGTGTGTAAGAAACGGAATCTAATGGTGAATGTAGGGAAGAGTAAAGTTATGGTCTCTGACAGGTGAAGTCAGTGAATGTACAGTGAGGTTGGATGATAAGGAAACGGAAAATGTGAGTACGTTTAAGTACTTGGGTAATGTGATGAGTAAGGATGGAAGTTTGGAGGGTGAAGAAGTGCTTGAAAGGATACAACAAGGAAGGAAGGTTGCTGGTTCCTTGAAGGCAGTGATAAGGAACAGGGAAGTGAGCATGGAAGTGAAAAAGTTATTACATGACAGTATTGTGATACCAACTCTAACGTATGGAAGTGAAACTTGGATGTTGTTGGAGGGACACAAGTCAAGAGTGAGAGCAGTTGAAATGAGTTACTTGAAAGGAGCCTGTGGAGTCACATGGAGAGACAGACTGACAAATGAGGATACAAAAGAGTGTTGTGGTGTGGATGTGATAGGAAGTGTTAGGAGAAACACACTGAGGTGGTTTGGCCATGTGGAGAGGATGAAGAGTGAGAGACTGACGAGGAGAGTGTATGTGAGTGAGGTGGAGGGGGAGAGAGGGAGGGGAAGGCCAAGGATGAGATGGAGGGATGGAGTGGAGAGGTATATGAGAGAGGGGGTGTGTGAATTGGGAGCAGGGCAGGGAAATGGCGGGGAACAGGGTGATGTGGAGGCGATTTGTTTGTGGTCACCCCGTATAAGGGATTAAGGTGTCCGGCAATAGATAGATAGATGGACAATGTCAGTCTGGTGAGATGACATGCAGTACAACATTATTCTACATATTACACATACTGACAGTCTGGTGACATGATGTACAACACACACCTATATATACTAACCAGTAAAATGTCTTTGCCAGCGAGGCCATTTAAATCTGAAAGCACCGAAATGTCGCCTTACCCTCAGAGGATGCCTAGATTATAACGATGGTTATCTTATCTATCTATCAAGTTTCATGCCTTTAAGACAAACTGTATGGCCTGTGGCCCTCTTAGAGGATTTTCAACATGCTGCACTTGGCACATGTCACATCCCACATGCACTGCCTGGGGGTGATGAAACCTGTCAAAAACAAATCTTAAAGAAATGGGCTATCATATGGTGCAAACCACGCAGTGATCAGCCCCGTGGTTGCTGAGATATAAGCTTCTCAAAGCGATATGGTCAGGCTGGGTTGGGCCGCTCGTGAGAAAATGCCACTACTGGACAAGAGACTGATGAGGGCTTTGCCCTCATTTGTAATGAAAGAAACCTTGAGCCTATTCAGACAAATTATTTACCAAACCTGAACTGTACACAAACCATCTATGATACATCCACTGAAACAGCCATAAACAAAATACAAATACAGTATTAGAGCAAATACAGGCAAACCCCGATTTACGATACCTCTATATCCGATACCCCAGATTAGTGATGGGGGTTGAAATACCACCCTACCCCACCTATTAATAACCAAACCCCGATTTAACAATGGGTCCATTAAGTCTTCCACTACCATTACTCCACCTTGCTAGGCTTTCCTCCCACCCCCCCACCTTACCCTTATCCTCCCCCGGAAATAGGGTTTGAGGACTTTGAGCAGGATGAGTAAGTGCTGGGGAGCACCACATGTCCCCTAGCCTCGGGGAGGACAGCAAGGATGACGAACAAGACCAGACATGAATTTAAAAGAAGTAAGTGATGAGAGGTGTTTGATATTTTCTGACCTATTTTTTATGATTTTCAGATTTTACTTGTTAGTGAGTTACAGTATTTACAGGTGTCAGGCTTAGGTTAGCTTCTTTTACAGCTGTTAGGCCATTAGATTGGCTTTAAACTTTTTTTTCAGACTCACTTGGGTGGTTCAGGACTTGGTTGGGGAGGAAACCCAAGGCTCAAAAAGGCATCCCTACTGTATACTTTACACGTTAAATTGTCCCCAATTTACGATACACGCCTAGCAATGGGTTTTTACATAACCAACAACATCATTAAACCAGGGTTCGCCTGCACGGAGTTTATCATCAGCCTTTCAACACAAAGCTTTATTTAACCACTGACCTTGCTAATATCCTTTGCCCCTTCACTATAATTACATCTTTTTCCTTTTGCAGTACATGTACTGTACTTTGACTTCCACCAACTACCACCAAAGAATTTTAATTGATACTGTCTACCTCTTGTAATGAATAAGTTGATTAAGACTACATCAAACTCCTCCAGTTCAAAAGTCTCCTTGAAGCTGAATGAAACTGTCAGGAGATAGCAAGATTAAAATGTAAAGGTGTTAATGCATGTGCTAAATCCAACTTATCAACTAACCATGTGCTGCCAGAGTCATCACGGGTGCCAAACGCACTGAATGAACCATCCTCATGGCGGTAGTTGAGCTGCTGCTGGTAGCCGGTCTGCAAGTGGCGCTTGGCACGACCCTGCACAGCCTCACTCAACTGGTTCTTGGTCTGATAGCAGTCAAACAACATTATGTTTCTAATTATAGGCTGTTGTACTAATTTAATCACCTTATGAAGAAGGAAACTTTATGAATGAATATACCATACTGTATAATACAATACAGAGGTCTGTCATTAATGTATTCAATAGAGGTACCTCTACATACAAAGTGTGACTAAACTAGCATCCACAGTGTCTATGACTAAACCAACACCCATTATGATATCTGGATGATTAACTTTGGTCATTAACATGTTTTTCAGCAGATCCTATGCTGACCCCAATAATAAAGTTTTGGTTCCAGCCCTTACAGATGGTTACCATACTGACATTTTGTCAGCTACCTAGAGGTACGCTGAGGTACCATATATACCTATATGACACAAATTTTGTCATCATCATCATTATTTCAATCCTTATTCCTACCTGAAGGATGAGATGAAGTTATAGCCACATAAAGATGGGAAGAAGGGGGGAATCATGGGGGTGAATTCAGTCAAATACCTGTAATTCCTTTACCAGTGTACTATACTGTACTGTACATGTACTGTAAATATATATCATAACTTCTTAATGGAACAACCCTGAATATCATACCAAGTATAAAGGTAAATAACAATTTTGATCACCATGGTGATGCACACAACAGGTTCACACACACTAGAAGAAAACAATGATAAAATATATGTATGGTTATATGTAGACATGCATGATATATTACTTACCTTGAGATACTCCATTACAACAATGTTGGGCACCAACTTAGCCATGTTCTGCTCCCCACAGCCAGTAGGAAGCTGAACCAGGTGATCCAGGTCAGTCAGTGATGCACCCACAATATCACCTGATACACAAACATATTCACCTTCATCAGTGCAAGATTTCAAACTGAACATTTTAGACTCACCAACTTATGAAATAAAAATTTTTTGAAGCTAGATACTGACTACCACTGGTAAAAAAATACACAATTAATCATATATGTTCTACTCTCATCCTTTTTTCTTATATGTAAATAGTATATAGTATGCATTCATCATTATAAAATATTACAGTAATCATGTCCAGTTTTTAAGTACATGTACTGTACTACAGTCCAAGAAAAACTGTAAGATTGCTTGCACCTTTGCATTCTCAGCTTTAATAATACAAATACAGCCATAAGTTTCTGTGCTCTGTCCACTTTAATTTGTTACAGAGCTGTAACAGAGATTAACACTAGAATATTGTGCTAGTCATGAAAAAAGTGCTATGGAAAGGATGTAGAGTCATAGTATAGTCTCATTCCAAAACTGAGCCAGGAGAAATGAGCTACAACGAGGACCAAAATATTCCAAATTAAGTTCAACCAACTATACAAGCAGATTGTGTGGCTACAGTGTTAACATTTGTCAAGCTGCAGACCTCATATGAAGCACAAAGGTTTGCATGAGTCATGCTACAAGCCTCATATGAGGTAGAATTTACACTGGTTATAAAACAATGACTCAGGGGAGGTACACTACCTTACAAAGAATCAGTTTGGCAGGGGTTATGTGCTTACCAATGACAGAGACAGAGATGGCCTTGGATCCGTTGACGATGTTGGGGGGTGTGGTGATGTTGAGAGCCGCCGTGTATGAGGACTCAGAACGCAAATCCACCAACATGGCCTTGTTCACTGTCAGCCTTGAACCCTCAGGCTGGAGGACACAAACATGATGTGGTATAATACTCTGACATCTCTCAAACTCAGCATCATTCTAAGATTGCCTAAAACGGACAGAAGGCCACAAACATCACTGATAATTCCTAATGACCTGTAAGGTAAATATGCAGTACACAATCTATTAAATAAATAAATTAAATAAAAAGGATGAGGATGGTTAGCAGGTCATAATATCATTCGCAGCTCCTAATGAGAAGGAAGGTCAATATGAGGTAAAGAAAAAAAAATAATAATAATAATAAAACTACAAGCATTTTCCACTACTAGCCTATGAGTAGGCTACAGTCCTGATAAATAAGGTGAAGGGTAACTTAGGTAAGCATGTAGGAAAATAGTTAAATGAGAAACAAAGGCTTTACAACTGACCTTGACCAGCAGTTGCTTCTTGACAACATCCACGGCTTTGCCTGTCGTGGCAGTGACTACAATCTCAATGTTGCCCAGCTTCTGTGGTACCACCATGAAGCTCAGCGGTGATCCTGATTCCGACGTCACCGTTACTTGCCGAGTTTTGCTGCCTGATGGTGCTGCCGGTAAACAAAACTGTAAAAATACATTAAACCAGGAAACTAAGTCTTCTATCAAGAGCCTGATGCTTTTAATCCTGGAAGGGGGGTTAGATCCTTCAATACATAACGTCTCTTCTTGTGGGCTCTCCTATAAAACCATTTGTTGGCAACAAGATTAAATTACAAATTACATCTGACTGAAAAGGGTAAGCAATGGATTCTACAGGGATTACACTTAAATGAGCCTGGGACCACAATGGCAACAAAAATTCGGTCTACTAGGCTGATACTTACACCCCTGATCAATCTCATTGGCAAAGTCAGCAAAGAGGAAGTCACCAGAATTGCTAAGAGTGACATTAGCAGTAACATCCTCATCACCATAGTTGAAGACCACCATTTCAACTGCCACTGCCTCCCCCCGCACCACACCCGTTGCTGGCAGATGCACTGACACAAAGAAGGGTCGGAACACTCGTAGCTATGGGGCACAAAGGAAGGATGGATTAGCTTTGTGTTTTGCACATTTACTTCCTCACATGACTGCTACTGCTGTAAGTTTACAAGTTCTTAAGGAGAATGTGAAATACTTTATACAGTAAGCTTAATACAGCTGAATTTATTAAATATTCTGACACACCTGTTGCACTGCCCATCACATGGGAAAGAATAACATTCTGAATTACACACAATGTCACTGAACATAATATTCTATGAGGGATACGAATGACTACCATGACATGTTATAACCACTGCAAAATAAAATATGATAAGTACTGTACCTTAGAAGACTGTCTGCTGACACCCAGGCCATAGAAGTCATCGATGGCAAAAGCAGACACGATGTATGAGGTGATGGCATCTGGCGCCTTCTCTCGTAACCGCACCACACCATTAAACCTTTTCCAGTGATGGAAGATCAGCAGTTACAACAGTTGTCTGAAGAATTTTTGCTACAATGACCTGACATAAATATAATTTAGTTTGGCCACACTGAAGAAGATATTGTAGTGATACCAGTATGGGTATAATAAAGTTTGTATTAACATGGCAAGCAAAAGGGTGAAGGTAGGGACAAGTAGTAACCGTAATTAGTTTATCACACATCTACGGAAGCATTAAAATAAATAGAAAGAAAATATCATGAACTGAATTGCCCTTATTTTAAAAACAAATTAAAGTTCAATTCCTAGAGTTTCTAGGTAGCGTAATACTATAAATTAAATTGTCAGTGATAATTTTTTATCAATTACCATTAATCTGGTGGGAAGAAAATACTGTACTGTATAAGGATTCAGACTCACTGGAAGGACTCAAAATGATCCCAAATGAAATTCCATAAAAAGTGAATTCAGTACATGCAAGTCTTTAAAAGGGCAGAGATGATCTAGACATTTACTTGTGTATGTAAGGGGAAAAAAAGAAAAACCTAGGGGTGCTGCCAACCAGTAAACTGAGTAGTGAATTAAACAACAAAGCAGAAGAAAGTGCTATAAGTTCAAACTACTGATAGGAAAAAAAATGATCTAGAAACTGATGTCATGGTTGTTTAGTATTACATTATCATCAGCTTTACATGAATGTGAAGTGATGATGACAATGGCAACAATGATGGTAATGATGACAATGGCAACAATGATGGTGATGATGACTATGACAATGATGATAGTTTCTGATGACTTGCTTATTGTCTCTTGAAATAACAATGGTAAGTTAGTCATGTGCAGTACGGTAAATGAAGGTAAAAAGCAGCAAAACAATTTTCCTGCTGAAAAATACACTACTGAGTAATGACTTTTCCATTACAGGTAAAGCCTTAGTACACCTTCTATATGAGGCATTCCCTAAGTTGAATAAAACTGTCTGGCAGCAGGAAGAACAATTAAAATAAATGTCGCCCAAAATCAAGTGATCTGAAGGGTTTGTAAAATATGTCCATGTGAAGTTAAGTCGGCAGGGTTAATTAGGCTGATGAATGGAGACGCACGTGGTGCTGGCATCCCGGAACAGCCATGTTGGAGGGATATACTGGTTGAGGTAGAGGCGTGGCCGAGAGTCTGGAGGCGGAGGCAAGTAGGAGAAGGCATAGGGTCCAGCCAAAGGAGGGCGGGTAGGGGAATGGTACTCAAGTCCCGGGCCCAGGTCAGGACGTACAGTTGCAGCGTTGGGGGGTGCAAATTCCCGGCCAAATGAACCGTTGATGGCAAAGGGACGACGGTGTGGATCCCAAGATGTGCCATCAACTGGGCCATCACCAGGAGGCAGCCATCCAGACACTGTGGGAGTCTTGTTTCTTATTACTCTGGCTTACCTCTCCAACACTACTGAAATTAGCTGGCATACTGATAAACGGTACTACTATACTCTCTGGATCAACTTCCCATAATTCTCCAACACATACCAAATTCCCCATTCTTCCTCATCAAAAATAACTACAGAAGGAATTATCAATGGAGCAGTAGCAACCATCCACCACCCTCAATCACACATCAACTACATAAACATACTTGGCCCACCATATCACACACAAGCTATTCTTTAATTTGTTCAATACTCAGACTCTTGTGCAATACTTGTGGCCAATCAACGTCTGATGTTGCAGAGGCCAGTACTTTTTTCAATCACTTTTGAGGTAATGCACTGGTATTTCTCATAGCTGCATTACATAATCCTGTTAGCCTGAAGCAGTGGTGGCAACACAGCTGTTAGTGGCTCTCTAGTAGGACTTAACAGGCCGGCAGGATGTTGCACAGTTACTGCATATTATTTGTTAGGCAGCAGTAGCAGTTGTCAAGAGTATCCTTATACTGTTGGCAGTCTCTCAGAGCAGCAGCAATTGTCAAGTGTATCCTTTTACTGTTAGCAGTCTTTCAAAGCAGCAGCAGTAGTCCAAATATCATTATACTGGCAGCAGAGTCTTGTATCAGTAGTCTGAATATCAGTATATTGTCAACAGTGTCCTGTAGCACCATCAGTTTTCAGAATATCCTTATATTGACAGCAAAGCCTCATAGCAGTTGTCAGAATATCTTTATACTGTCAGCAGTGTCTACTATTGCCAAAACAGTGTGGCCTCGTATAAATTATTTCTTAAGTCATTCAAGATAACTGGTCTTGGGTTCAGTGTGCTATCTGGAGATAACTTCACTTACCAGCATGTAGTCTGTCAGTGTAAAGCCCATTTTATCTGTCAGTCTGCATTATGAAATAATGTAATGGTTGCCCTCTACATGTGCTTCTCACTTTCCTTTTCAATGGTCTCAAGTCATAGTTACTAATTAAGGCATACTAGTTAATGTTACAGGAAGTTAATTAAAAAAAAATAAATCGCCAACATGAGGGCAATTGTAAGTTCTTGTTTCTGGCAGTTCTGATGACAAGGTAAACCAAGACAGGTTTCTACAGAGTCACATGCAGAATACGTAAAGCTATGGTATGGCTCCAGAAAGGCAATACAGTACTGTAAACAGTTGAAGTAGCAAGGCAGGGCAGAGCAAGCCAAGAAAGGAGAGGGAAGGAAAACGGGCAGACAAAGCTAGTCAGTTTGTTTTCACCTGTGGGGAGCAGGCTTCTCCCACAACCTGAATACTAAATTATGGTTGCCATAATTATGAAGTAGAAGTGATCCTCATTGGTTAAGAGTGAAACTGACCCTCCAGTCTGACTATACTTGGCAATCATTTGAGCTGGAAGGGATTGGGGATCTTCATCAGGTTAGAACAAATGTGCTATAGTTAGGCCAAGAGAGTACAGGCATGCATGCTAGAGGTCCTCCTTAAGTTGAAGAATATAATCTGGTGATAACTTGATTAAAATTAATAATGTCATTGGACTGAAGGGGTTAAGGTCAGATGGGTACAGGCAGAGCAGGACAAGCCTACCCAGCATCTTTCTCGGTGAATATCCAGGTCTCGGGGAAGCGTGTGCGTGGGGCCGGTGTCTGAGGCCCAGGAACCAATGTGGCCCCAGGTACCTGTGACTCCATGGCCCTCAGGTCTCTTGGGTCATCATCCACAATGGTCCGGTAGTACACTGAACACAGCAGAGTACGTAAGGCAGGGCAGCGGGGGTACGTGAGGCAGGCCGGGGTTAGTGCAATGTTAGTACAAGTCTGAGGTTGAGATTATTGAATATATTTATGACTGACTTCCTGTCATGGCTTAGATCTATTTTTTCCAGGAAAAACTTGAGATACAGGAAGACTCTACTTTCTCCTGTTCTTGTCTACTGTATGAAAACAATTACAATCAATTCCTGCAACAGGGAATTGATTATAATTGTGTTTGTGACTCTAGCCCCAGAAAGGTTAGCACAAGCACATTCAACACAGCAAGCAACATGGGTATAAAAAGTCCTGCCTAGATGCTAGCAAAAAGGGCCATCATGCCACCACTGCTTATGTCTACAGGAATTTTATCATTTTACTTTACAATAGATACTAATCACACATACTCTAGCTGCCCTGGGAGCTTGACAGATTACTCAATGTATAAATTCTATCATTAATTCTGATAATGAAAAATGACATTTCTTATCTCACTGTTCAGCAATGTAGAACAGCTTGAACATTTTACACACATTTAACTGGCATTATAATGAAAATGAGGCATCCTCCATCATTCACATGCTTACTCAGTACCAGGAATAATAAGACTGATATTATTATATGGTTGCTCAATCTGATACCATCTAAAGCATATGACACATCTAAAAAATACGTACCAAATCAAGTTAAAATTTATAAGCATCCATAACACACACATTATATGCATATATTCCACACATATAACAACATATCTCACAAATCTTTAATTAACAAGCAAACCTGACATGCAAAATTATTGCCTCACATTAAATCTACAACTTCCTACTGCAAAGAACAAGTAATATATGCTGCACACAGTATATGTAAATACTGAAGACATGAACAGCTAACGATAATTCTGCACATCATTTAAATTAATTTACCTGTACAAGCACTGGATATATCATTGGTGTCCAGAAGATAATTACAGATACATTTTAAACACACACTTGCTGTGGATAAATAAGTACTCACAGAATGGGTTGAAGTCATACAGATGCCCATTTGTTAATACCACAACACCAGCATTCTGGAACAAAATAATATCGTCATCATCGTCCTGACCTCTTTTACCACCCAAAGGTGGGATAAGGTAGGGGTCAGAATGCAAGAACAGAGGAAAACATGTCAAATGAAATTAGACACACCCACTACCAACACTGCCCTTAACCTCACTTTCAATGATTTTCTTTGGCACAATATTTATTCTGTACAGGTGTCCATCTCAAAGTATTTCTTTGTCCGTTCCATAGTATCACACCTAATACCTAAATAATTCATATCCAGCTCAAGGCTCATTCTACAACATTCACTGGGTAAAGAGCTTTGTATGAACTCTGGTGTCCAATGAACTTACTGGAATGACTTAGTAATTAGGTCTAATTTGTGCCTTATCTCTGGCTTTTGTTAGTGCTGACCCATGTGGTCCCCCTTCTAAGTACCTGGAAGACATCAGAAGCAGTGGTTGTGCCATGCCAGTTGAAAAGTGCACGACGATGGCGATGCAGGCTGTACCATGGTCCCTCCAGGTTCCTACGTCCAGGGTCGTAACTCTCAAGCTCCTCAAGAATCTCCTCCTGTATGCCAGTAGCATGTGAGTTAACCATAGACCACAAGCAGACTAACACAAGTAAGACCTCACTATAACGGACTAATTGGGGCTCAAGCCATCCCGAATTCCGATCAAAGCGACATCCAGACTTCCCTCTGCTAACCCAAACATTAGTCCTGTTCGCACCAAAGGTTTTTAAACTGTTTTCACTACCACTGCAGTACTGTACTGTATTATACCTTCACTACAATAATCAAATGGTATAATATATATAATAATACTGTACTGTACACTGATAAACAAGTCTCTTATTTACATTACTGTGATGAACATAGCTGAAGTGGTCAGGCAGTCCGGACTGTTTCTGGCATTATTGGACTTTTTCCGATATATAGGAATTTAGTCTGGTAGCTCCTCAATTCCAGTAAAAGTGAATTCCGGTCTATTGAAGTTCGTTACATCAAGGTTTTACTGTACAGTACTTGGATTGTTCCTACCTGATGGAACTGGGTCTCCCACAGCTCAAGTACCTGTACTAAGTCATAGTTGCATGAAAATCAATGAGTCTTAGTTACAATGTATGAACGAGTCTTCTTGGTTACTATACAGTTCATTTTATACTATACAGTTCATTTTAAACTAAGCATAAAACTGTCATCTATCCATCTTGAATGCTGAGCTATAATGAGATTAACAGTAGATTATGGCACTTGTCATGATGAAGTGATATGGAAAGGATGTAGGGACACAGTCTTGTCTTATTTTGTCACTAACCTATGCGAAATAAGCTGTAAAAGGACAGAATCTCCACCATGAACCAGAATAAATTTTCCTTCCATTTTGATTACATCTGATAATCAACTGAGCTGAAAGGTGTTATGGATCTGTCAGGCAAGAACTTACTGTAGTGCTAAACAATAAGAGGAAGTAATTGATTGATAAGATACTGTAGATGTTGTGACCAATATAAACAAAGACATGATGCCAGGAAAAAAGGTAGATGATAACCAATAAAGATATAGATATTCAATGATATTGGGAAAATGCTATGTACAATCTAAGACACAACTCGACGAATATATGGCAGAAAAATTGAACCATTTGAAACACACACTAGTAGATAATGTATAGGTTGTTCACTGTATTTTGCCTGGTGTAAATTTTCTTTGGACAGAACTGGGAAGATAGTTGTGTCTTAGATTGTACATGATAACCAATATAAAGAGACCAAAACAATACGGGACTGACCTGTGACAAGTGGTTATGGGTGCCAAGCATGAGGGCACGCTGGTCAATGGCCAAAACCCCCACAAAGGCATTAGGTTTGGTGGCCACTGTGATGGCCACCTCTTCACCTGCATCAACCGTGCTGGGGCTTACACTCACCGTCACCTGATGACCATATTTGAGTGATATTTTTGAATCTGAACAGCTATCCTTAAACTCATTAAGTCAAACTTTCCTCTTCATTTAGAATCACCCATTATTCTTTCTTTAGGAGCCTGCTATACTACTCTAATTGTCTTTGAATCTCTGTAAGGCAGGAACACCCACCATCCACTCGCTTGAAGTAATGCTACACTGAGTGATAACCTAAAAGTGTTCCTGTAATCCAAAAAAATATTTACTACTCTGTGTGGTAAAAATACAAGTAAGTAATAGAAGACTGATGGTCTTGTGGTTTATGGCACTCCAACAGGACTGGACACATTAGGGTTTACATCCAAGAGGGTGCTAAGGTTTACTGTTCACATAATACCAACACAGCAGCAAACAGCTTATCATTCTTCCCTTAATTATCTGGGTAAGTGGCCTAGTCCAAGGCCCCTGTACCCCTGATGGGGCAGTAAATGACTGGATGATAATAAGACATACTAACTATCCTTGAGTCCACTGTGGAGAACAGGGATGAGTTTCTGCTAGGCATGCAAATGATCCCTTCGCATTCTTATCCCCTGATTACTAAAAGCAACTTCCATTTACCCGGTAACCACAAAGATCTCTTAGTGTATGTTCAGATGAATAGGCACTGAAGCCTTTGCCCAGAGTTGGACATGTAAAAAAAAAAAAAAAAAAAAAAAAAAAAAAAAAAAAAAAAATTGGGGTGACAACAACAAAAACAACAAGGCTCTGTTAATGCCTGTCCCAGCTCATAACCCACCTCATTTTGTAAGGCTCCTTCAACAGCAAAGTGCAGTGAGTCAGCCACCATCTCCCCATCATCCCTCATGTAATACAGCAACAGACGGGCACGTGGGGCCATGGCAGGCGTTGCAACAAACCTATCACACAAGTATATGTCATAAATATTATGATAATGGTAAGAATTTAAAGCTATTTCATTATTTTAACCCCCATTTTTTCATTCCTAGTTGGTTCTGATTCAGTGTGTGTGTGTGTGTGTGTGTGTGTAGAGGGGAGCTATATTTTGAACACCTAAAATCATGATTCAAAACTTTCAAAAGTATGTTTAAACAGTTACACTAAAACAGCATTTTATCAGTACAGAACTAAAACTTTTAACTCACTGATCCTGGGTGAAACTTTTATTATTTCATTCTTGCCCTATCACAATTTTATTCCTGTAAGGAGGAGCGACTGAACTGGTAGGAGGATTAGTTTTTAAACCTAATAAACTCCTTCAATACAAGAGGCCATTATAAGCTGAAGGAAATCACCTGGTAGCATCATGAAAAAAGTAAAATGGACGCCACCCAGAATCAAGCTGACTGTACCTGAAGGTGTGAGTTGTGCCCTGGTGAGCTTGCAGAGTCTGTGCAAACACCACATCTCCTCGACCAAGCACCTCATACACAAAGTAGACCAATGGTTGTGTTGCATTCAGTCCCACCAACACCTCTTCACCCACCTGCAACGTTGATAAGTTTATCATTCTGGTTTGCTCTGAAGTAATGTGTAAGTTGGGTGAGTGATCAGTATGGTCTTACTTTCTGAGGTTGAGGCCAATAGGATAACCGTGATAAGATTTTGGTCTCTTATTATATACTCCTGCTGTACTGTACCACCTCAATAAACAGACTGATATGGTGGTGGACATCCAGGCCTCCACTTTCCAAAGATAAATTCAAAATGATGACACAAAATCTGGATCTAACGAAAGGTGGAAAAACATTTATATCCATAACAATACAATAATCTGTGAATAAAAGGTTACAGATCAAGTACAGGAAACAACAGAAGTGAAACAATTATAACAGGTGAAATTTTAGCAATACTGCATATTGTATAATGCTGGAAGGTAGTAAACTTAAAACAACTACAGTACATGATAAACCAGTATCATGTATACACAACACTGTAATAATGTGACAGTGAAATAAGAACTACTGTATACATCTACAGTAACTGGAAAAATGATAATGAGGAACTACAGGAAACTATGGCAAATGTATGTAATATGAAAAGATATTGTATATGTACATAGAGGATAAGCTTAATTTGATAAGTTTGAATTCCAAGTAAAGAGAAAAACCAAGTGGAGTAAGACAAATATGGGAAGGCCAAAATGAGAGATCCTTAATAAATGAAATTACAATTGAAGCAAAAATATGAATTATGACCATGATAGAGAACTGGAATGAAGTAGTGGGTGTATGAATGTAAGGGCTGAATGACTGTGTTATAAGACAATAAATCTTCCTACGGTTTATGCAAGTGTCAAAAGAAATGCTACTTAATGCAAATGAAACTTCTCTTTGCAAAAATTTCATGCAAGCTGCCAATATTATTGTGTTACAAGACAGGATATTATAGTGAATACCCAGTTTGTGAGGGGGAGGGAGTTATACATACAACTTCCTGTATTCTCCTTTTATACATGTCTTAAATTACTTCCGAGGGCCTTGCTTTACAACAGATCCACCCAGATCATGCATACAAGACAGCCACAGTTATCCCCCTCAATATAATGCTGTACTTTTGAATTTCTTCCTTCTGCTACCACATGATTTTATTCAGCTTTGGAGGGACTTTTTAAACCAGAGAGGTTAGTTATAGCCTTCCTGAACACCTTCACTATTATGATGTTTTCCTAATTCACATAGAATCATCTGGTAGCAGCTAAAATGATATGGAAGAAGATGTCATCATTCTAAACATGTTACAATGACTGATGATGATGATTTTGATGATGGCAGAACAGATGAAGGGAGGGAAGGATGGGTGGAGAGACAAATGAGGGAAGAATGGTTGGAAATTGTAAAGGGAGGGAAGGATGATTGAAGAAACATGAAGGGCTGGAAGGACAGGTGAAGAAATGAACAATGAGAAGGATGGGGACTGAGAAATAGGAGGATGAAGAGATGAAAGGAGGGAAGAGATGGGTAGGGAGATAAAAGGAGGGAGTAATGTGTGAAGAGACGAAATGAAGGAAAGATGGGTGATGAGAATATACAAGGTAAGGATGGGCATGGAGATGAAAGGAAGGATTGTTGACATCTGTGACCTACCGGCATGGTGGTGGTGAGGGAGAGTTCCACATTTTCTCCCACCTGGTGACGCCACGACCATACACGTCAACAGCAGCATGCAACATTATCATGCAAAATCATGCATAAGTAGCTAACTTCAAATCAAATGAAGTATCATATTGGATCAGTAATTATTCCAAGAAATAAGCACAGTTAATGAAGTGAGGATATTACAGCAGATATGAAAAACAGTTGAAATAAGTATCCCAACAATACTGGCAGAGATATGTCAAGACACAGTATAGCTATAAATTACTGAAGAATTGAATACTAAGTATATCAGATATGAAAAATAGTTGAAATAAGTACCATAATTTCCCTTAGTGGGATGTTAAAAGATTAGCTACAGAATAGCTGATTACTTATGAAAGATTATTATATACCAATAAGAAAAACAGTAGAAATAAGTATCACAACAGTAGTTTAAGAAATATTAAGGTACAGAACAGCTACAGATTATAAGAACTGATTACTTATGAAAGTTGGACAGAATGCTTAAGACTGGAACTTAAATCTGTCACTGTTATATACAGCTTTAAAATGCCCTGAAAATGTGAAGCTTTAGTCTTATATATAGGACTTTAAGAATGATAGTGGACAGATTAATATATCTGCTTACTCCACCAAAACTATAAGATTATCAAAACCACTGGACTCTTTAAAAACTTGCTATTTTTCACAAGATGCACAAAAGCTTTATTGGCATGACCACTGGCAGTTATGACCTAGTAGCAATGTGAATCCTCTGAGAAAATAAAATTCTCCATAAAAAGCAACTGAGCCCACACACATTTCAATACAAGAAACCTTTATGTTAAATATACCGGTACTGAATTAGTGGAATCAGTTAACTTGATGGTCAATTTTTACACGTTACCCTCATCCGATTTTCGTTAACATTTTCTAGTAGAACTGGTCATTCCAAGAATCTTTTCTTCTATGACATTTCTCTCGCAAATTGATAATAAACGAGTTACACGCGATTTACTTCCACCAATCACAATCACAGACGAACGCGCGCTCTGTCCGCTCACCCGCTCACATTTGAAAGTTTGTCCCAGAAGAAGACCAAACTTTACACGTACTCCTCATTTTTACACGTTGCCCTCATCCGATTTTTTCATCCAACCTGAGTGTTTCCTGTTGTTTTTGGTGTGATTCGATCGATTTTGACCTTCGTTTCTATCGCAAGTCGCTAGTTTTTGTTGAACGCCACTAGCGACTTCCGGTGGAAAGGACCGGTCCAAATTAACAAAAATCACACCAAAAACAACCGAAAACACTCAGGTTGGATGTTTGTTATCACTTGAAATGTAATTTTTTGCGGTTCTTCCCCCTCCCCCAGGAATACTGGGGGACCTGTGGGAAACCGGGGTGTTGGGTGGGGGAAAAACGCAAAAGCGAGTGATTTCCTACTGGAACTGTTATCAAAATCAAATGAAAAACACTAAAATCCTTCGGAAGAAAATAATTTTAAGCTTCTTAGGGAGTTCGTGTTTCCTAACTGGGGGGCTTCGCCCTCAAGACCCCCCAACCCTGGCCGTGCTTCCTAACTGGGGGGCTTCGCCCCTCAGAGCCCCCATGACATTAACCAAACCTCATCTAACCTAACCTAACCGAGTGTAAATAAGAAATAATGCATTTACCTAGCAGTTTACAGTTCCTCGTCTGCATCTGAAGAGCCGTCTGTAGCTGTAAACGGCAACTGGTGGCGGGCGACAGTGCAACAGTCTGATCCTCACGTAAAATGAGACTTTTGCCTTGATTTGGGTACTTAGTTTCTGTTGAAGGTAAAACACCATGCAATCGCACAAAGCCTACAGTTTTATCTTCTTGCTGGTAGAACTGTGTAAAGTTTGGTCTTCGGGGACAAACTTTCAAATGTGAGCGGGTGAGCGGACAGAGCGCGCGCTCGTCTGTGATTGTGATTGGTGGAAGTAACTCGTTTATTATCAATTTGCGAGAGAAATTTCATAGAAGAAAAGATTTTTTGAATGACCAGTTCTACTAGAAAATGTTAACGAAAAGTCGAAAATCGGGTGAGGGTAACGTGTAAAGTTTGACCAACTTGATTAGGTTATTACTCAGTATCATTTTTATTAGTTTTATTTAATGTTTACATATCGTTCAAGCCAAACAAAAAATGAAAAATATAACAGGAGTCAAAACCATTTATGAGTTACAGTACTACCATGTCAGTACCTATTAAATGCTTTCCCAACCAAATGGGTAGCAAGCTCCAGTTTCTGAAAACTGGCACACAAAGAAATATATTTGGGCATATTTCACTGTGAAAATATGGTTGCATTATTATGAAAACAGCACGGTGACACTCTCACTGTGGAATCAAATCCTAATTTCTCAGGGACAACAAATGGTCATTTATATCACATGCATTATGCATGGTTCTACTGCAGATGATAGCAAAATGAAAAATAAATTGAACAGCATAATAAGGAAAAGTAGTCAATAACAAAACCATTAATTTAAGATGCTTTATGAAATACCATAATGGAATGGTAAACTTAACGAAGATAGGTCAAACAAGGTCAAAACATCTATTCTTGATACTTTGTGAAATACCGTAAAGGAAAACTACGCTGACAAGCCCTTGACTAAGGCTATAACAGGGTTTGACTAACCTTTGGTTTCTGTGTCAGAAGGGTGACCTGAACGAAAGAGTTGCTGGGGCTCTGAGCTCTGACGATATCTCCGAGCCACTGCGTCAGATCCAGGTAGCGTGCCTCCAGGGCCAGGCTGACAACATCGTCATCCAAAGGCGGTGAGAACACCAGGGTGATCACACCTGATGGAGGGATGGTATGAACCACCTCGGTAAAGCTGTCAGGGTCACGGGAGAAGGAGTGGCGCACAGTAACCTCACCAGATGTCACTGGGGTGTCATCTTGGTAGGATACTTTCAACTGTAGGGTACAAAGTGTTCTTATTAACTCCTTCAATCTAATACCTGTATGGTATTGTATCGTTATTTTACTTCTGCTTCCTTCAAATAATATGGTCAAGCCTTGGAGTGACCATCTGCAGTGATGAGATTAGGAACAGTCTCTATTAACCCCTTTAAAAACTCTCTCCCCAAGCTGTATAAAGTATAGTGGTTTCAAGTTAGCTACAATAAATAAAAAATGTCAGCACAGTGATGGGGTTAACCATTCCCAGTTATTATGGAAATTACTAGTACAATTATACTGTACAGTGATGCTAAATTGGCTGAAAATATATATAACTTACAGTTTTATACTACATCTGCTTCATCCAGAGGGTAATAATGAAACTTCTTTTCAGTTTACTCTGGCAATATCAGTAATATTATACAGTAGTTCATGACAAGTAAAAAATGGAGAAAATACAATGCAAAACCTGACTCACAAAGGATGTGTAACTAAGTCCAGGTTTAAAACTGTCTGAAGTGCGGATGAGAGTCATTGTATATGGGTAGCGGTAGACGGTGACATGAGACGTGGCATTCTGCACTCGGCCTGTCAGTTCTTCTTGAACGTAAGCAGTTACCTCAAGTTCTCGGGCATAGTCTCCTTTTAATCTGAAATTAAGGAAAAACAAAGAATTACCAGTGACAGAGGACTTGGAATGCTGAAGAAGAATACAATGGAAGAGGGTGAGCCGTGTTAAAAATGAAATACAAGATGGAGGTAAAGGAGAGAGATGAATTATCAGTGTAGTGAATGTAATAACTCTTTCATTAGGTCATGTATATGGTACTAGCTTTTTACTATGACCCTTGCAAAGGCAACACGGCCTGCTTTAAACGGTTCATGACACATTACCAACTGCATACTGAACCGTAGTTCACCATCACTTGGGCCTCTCACCATATCTCTCCTTGTATAGTTGTTGCTAGACAAAGGCAATGATACTCTCACTCCTAACCCCATGACTATTCATTCAAAAGTTCAGTACATCCCCCCAGATCTGAATATCCAATTTATCAAAACCTCTACTTGGCAATCTGTCCTCACACAATCAATCCATATTTAATGACAAAGTTTATTTGTGGACAAGTGTGACAACAGATGATACATTACCAATACAAGGTACTGTATTTCCCAGTATGAGCCAAAACTCTACATAGTAAAGATAAGCACTTACCTGGCATCACCCTTCAAATCTATTGTGATATCAGTTTTGCCACGCAGCTGCTTCACCACTCTGATAGGGTCATCGTAAGGAGCCTGGAGGTAACCATACCTGTATGTGGGAGTTACCTGCAGTGTCACCTCACCCTTCACTGGCCGTCCATACGTGTATCTGAAGATAATGCATTATAATTATCATCATCATCACTTTTATTTTCTCACCTAAGAATGTGATGAGGTAGGGTTCAGAATGCAAAGAAAGAGAAAAATGACAAAAATAAAAATACTAAATAATAAAAATAGCCACCAGCAAATTGTTAGGCTACTGAAAGATATGGCAGAAGACAAAATAAAAAGAATTCCTCATGATGAGAAAGGAATAAAGTGATCCCAAAGGTAGCAAAAAATCTCCAGGCTTACAATATGCAAAAGGATTCACCAGTAGGTGGTAGGTGATGGTGACCATCATCCACTCACTTGATGTAGTGCCACTTACTTCTTCCACCTTTATCATTCTCCTTCTGCGCCTGCCCTCCTCTCTTCCTATTTATCCCATCTTTCCTGTCACTTTTTATTACACTTTTGTCCTTTTAAGGTGGCTCTACGTTAAGTGACAGACGTAATGACTTCTTGTAAGCCAGGAAACCATTAACAATGCTGGGTGGTAACCATATAACCAACCCATATGTTTTCCCTATGTGTCAACAAGTGTGTTGGTGGAGGGTTAATGCCCCTCATCATAAAACAACTAACTCAAATACATACGACCACCCCTTACGGGATTATGATGTCTGGCTACAGATGGATTCACCAGTCTTTTGATCCACTTTTCCATACTACTGTATATAAAAAACAATTTAACCACATTCCTACGCTAATGATTACTAAACTTGATACATTACTTTGCCGTGACAGTAGCAGTGATGGCACCCTGGTCAAAGGTGGCATACTCTGGAAGCTCCACAATGACTTCATACTTGGGCAGGATATAGTATGCCACCTGGACATGTCTTGAGGTGATCTGGTCCAGCACATTTACACTGATATTCCAGTTGCCTAATACTGGTTCCTCTGCAAGCTCCACTTCACCCGACCACACTCCGTGGTTGGTGAACACTCGCTTCCACTCTCGAACACGATGACCACCACCATCCTGACAAATAGCAACCATTTATTAATTTTTATTTTTGAGAATCTTTGGTTGCAGTTGGCTGGCTGCCACTGATCATGGGAAGTACTACAATATAACAGAAATATGATTATAAGCTTGCTAACTAACCACACGATAATCATATATCTAGGCATGAAACTCAGCGGCAAGTAAACCGAGTCAAAGTCTAAGCTGATACATTCACTGTTGTAAATTCTATTAAACATCTTATATTTCTTTCTTTCCACCAGTTTCCACCAACAGTTGGGAAGTAATCAGCTGGTTTTACCATTTGGTTTTACATGTACTTCCAGTCTCACAAAACACCAGCTTAATCATGGCCAACCTCAATATGGGAATTCATTAAAACTGAGCATGGAATCATTTGACTAACAGATCCTGACCGTGACATAAACATCGATGGCTCCAGTGACCGATGGACGGAGGTGAGGATTAACCACCACAACACGGAATCGAAGGGTATCCCCGGGTTTGTATATGGTCTTATCAGTCTGGATGAACACGGAGTACGACTTGTGGATGTATTCAAGGCTGGTGGTGTTGGTGAACGTCAGGCCACCAAATCCTGACACAGAGAGGTTGTATCGCCCCGGACCAAGCTCTCCAATCTGTTGAGGAAACATCAGTCGATTAAAGTGCATTTTGTTACCTTTTCCCCATTACAGCCATATCAGTAATCAACAGTGTTATGTGAACTGTGAGGTATACTATAATTTTGCTTTAACAGGAGTAGGTTTCAATTGCAAGGTGTATTATATAATTATATATTGTTAATATTTTTTTGAATCACCGTGTAAAATACATCTCATTTTAGCCCCATTCCTGTCAAAAATTTAATGATTACATATATATATATATATATATATATATATATATATATATATATATATATATATATATATATATATATATATAGATATATACAGTATATATATATATATAATTAAGTTTCTGAGAGGAATGGGGCTGAACTGAGGTGTATTATATATACATGGTGCTAAAAAAAAACAAAAAAAAAACTTTAAAACATATGCAAAATGTTTTATCTTTTTTTTTTTTTTTTTTTTTGCAGCTGCCTGAAACAGTAACGGGAATGTGGTGACCAACTGACCATAGCTATGAACATACATTTGTTATCCTGATATGGTGTCTTGTCAGCTTTGTTCCATTAAAAATGCTAGTTACCGTTTTTTTTTTTTTTTTTTTTTTTTTTTTTTTTACCATCCTGTATATTGCATCTGGTGTGTTTTTTTTTTTTTTGACATGTGTGGGACTGAACTGTGGTGTACTGCAGTACAGAACATGGGTTAGGTTGGGTAAGGCAGGGTGTGATGGCTTAAATGGGGTTAGATTAAACATGGAGACGAGAGTTGAACCTTAAAACGGTACTTACCGGGAACTTGAGGACCTGTGTTGAGTCTGGTTCAAGGTCTGCCACTTGTCGGTTTAGGATGACCCCACCCGAGTCCTGCTGACCTCCGACTTCAATGTTGAACTTAACCACTCCTTTGGTGCCGTGGGTCGACACCGCCACCTGGTAATCACTGTTGGGCCTCAGTACACGCGGCGCCACCACGCTGTACGTCCTGTAATCAGTGATGAGGTATGCAATGATAATAGCCAACTTATGTAAAAAATTAAATGTCCGTGCGTTTAACAAAATATGAAGTTCAGCTAATAGTAAACAGAGCGTTTGACATGACGTCAACTTGGATGAGCCGCCATGACGGAGAGAGCAACGCACACGTAAATAATGAACTGAAAGTAAGCGGAGTCTCGGGAAGAATTTCTATTTTAATAATGTCTACAATTACCAAAACAATGAAAGATCGATCCAGAAGGATGACTACGAACAAGAAGAGATGGAGCGTCTGAGGGAAAAATTAGAATGACTGGTGAAGACCCATACTTAATGCCCAACTTGTCCTTTGACTAAAATGTGCTTCCTGGGATAAGTTACAATTAATTATCTGACATTTTCACAACGCCCAAACACAGAGGATGATCTCAAAAGTTTTGAACATCTTGATGGTTGCAGTCAGATGGTCTGTATCCAGGGGGGAGGGGGGAGTCCGGGCAGTGGGCTTATATGTAAGTACAATATGTTCACTTGATCCAGAATTTCAAAAGGGAGCCCAGTGCCAAGAGTCTGACTGGGGGTCCCGTGCTCCCTTGGCTCCCCCATGGTTAACTTAGGCGACTCTTGGCCCTGCAGTACCTTGTAGGCCACCCATTTGTGAAGACCTGGTTAAGTCACTATATTGTGTGTGCTGGCATGCTGTCAATCATTAAAATGACTGAGAAACACTTTAGGATGTAAGAGCAAAAACATCTTTACTTACACGAGACAAAATGGGCTAATCAGATCCTAATAATGTCCTAAATCCAGCCGAGCAAGCCTTATTTCTCGGTTTCCACCCTCTCTCTCTCTCTCTCTCTCTCTCTCTCAAGCGGCTGAAGAACCAAGAAGCGTTAACCACCGTCGCCTAAATTAAGTGGAGCGAAGATCCCCTTGAATGAAAAGTACCGTTTTATGGCCATTAACCTCATCACATCGCTCGCACGAGAAAGAGAGAAAGAGATTCTTTTTTTCTTTTTTTTGTCAATTGTATTTTATCAAAATGTTTCTGGTGATTTATTTAGTTATATCCAGTTCTGAAGCTGTCGATGAAGCTTTGAATACGCTTGATAACTCGTACACATAGTTTTCCTGAAAGAAAACATACTTTCATCATCAATAATACGATCTCTATTCTATCTCTTACCACGAACACATATTAAAAAAAAAATCACTGATATCCCATTAGCACAAACTTTACCTGTCCCCATTAAAGATCCAAGTTGTCCCAGGATAACTCTAAATGACAATCTTAGGTACAATTTCTTTGATTTTAATTACATCCATACATTTAATCGGCTAACCCTCCACGGCGGCTTAAATATCGGCATTATTTTCCAAGGGGGGTAAAGTTGGGGGAAGGGCAGCGAAATGGCAAGAGACAAGGCGACATGGGGACGATTTGTTTGTGGCCACCACTTACAGGATTAAGGCGTCTGGCTATAATAGACAGATTTTTCCAAGTAAACGTGTAACACCAGGGATTTTTGGCGGGAAAACACGACGTAAAAGACTTGGAGCTCCAACGCTGAAATACAGGCAGTCAGGGAGAAATGGCGGAAAATAAGAGGACATGAAAAGATCACTAGGGCAATAATTTCGGATAAGCAAAGGTTCCGGCACGATTACTTTTCTCGGTGGCTGTGTCACAAGTGAGGGGATCTCTCTCTCTCTCTCTCTCTCTCTCTCTCTCTCTCTCTCTCCTTAAAAAGGGAAAAAAAAAAGAAACAATATAGCTGTCACATCCGCATGGGAGTTTTTGTTACTTCTTTGCTTTTATTTACGAATGGATTTACGGTAGAAGGCTTAGTTGACAAGTGGATGTACCCTCAGAGACGAAAGTTCTCATAATGCCTCAACTCTTACATTTCTCATTCCCCTCTTGTGGCTCATATTCCTAGACTAATCTTCGTATACAATCTCTGTCTTCAAATATTTATCTGTGGTATGATACGCTAGAGATGTGACGGATAGGCCCTAAGTGTGAAGTAGAGGCAATGGGATGGTAGGCTAACACTCGTACACGTAAGGCTAAATGACAAGACACATGCTTAATAATAAAATATATAAATAAAAGGTGGATAAAACATAACATACATAAGGCAAGGTGGCGTTTAGGAATGCTGGGCAGAGAAGAGGCCTAGATTCACTTATTTTTCCTTCATGGCCACTCCAAACCTTCACAGGATTCGGCGTTAGGCAAGGCCTCTCTTCAAATGGTTTTCCCTTTTTTTTTTTCTATTACCATCCTACTTGACTTTGGAAAGACTTTTAGAACGGAAGAAATAGATACAGCCTTAACTAATATCTTTCACTGCGAGGAAAGTTTTGCTAAGGTGAAAATAATATGAAGTCAGCTAAAAACAAATTAAAAAAAAAAGATGTCTCTGGATTGGAAAAGGTTAACTGTATGTCATCAATTATAACTAGGCAGAATTTGCTAGCTTAATGAATAACGAGTAAAAATTTCACCTGTACTCTAACGCCATTTTCAAACAGGTGAGATTAGTTTTCGCTGTATCTTTCAGTTTTCAATTTTTTTTTTTAAATCTACTGTCATTCTAATTTCTCGCTTCGGTAGCCATCCACTGGAGCCTAAACAGTCACTCATTTTTTCTGAAACAGTGGCAGAGAAAGATGGGGAACCAGACAATAAGCATCAACTGTTTAATGTAAAAAAAAAAAAATATCTTACTTGATCGCATCATTTTACCAGGTGCAAAGAAATGATTATCTTGTCACATACTAGTGTTGCGTTCCTTGTCTTTTACGGCCAGTCTGTAACTGGTGCCCTGGAGGACCGACCCTCTTCACGGAGAGTAGAGGGGATAGGCAAAATTATCCCTCCTCATGCTGGCCAGGCATTGGGAAAAGGTGTCAATAAGGAGATATGCTTGTACTTGCTGACTGTGAGTTAGTCACGAAGGTATGAACCGACTCCGAGTGAACTGTTAACATTTGCTACTTTATCTCAGTTGGCTATCAACATCGATTCTGTCTACAAACGCAAGGATGCACAATTAAAAGATATATATGGGTCTTCCTGGCAGAAACAGCCTTATCTTGTGAAATCAATTAACGACCGCTGACGACTAATTTATTAAACTCTGACTAACTCTAGACGATTTTAGTTGATATCGGAATCATGAAAAAAATAAAGTTTCGTCTATGCTGATACTGTAGCATCTATTTCCATATCTGTTTATATCTGGCTGAATTGATAAAATTAATTCTCGTCGTGAACATGATTACAATCTACAGTTTTCTAATCACACCTCACGATTTTCTTCAATCTGAATACACCTCTCGTAGTGGCGGAGTTTATGAGGGCAATTCGTTCCGGCAATCGACATGCAAAAATTGACGAAGAAGTAAGGTAGCGGAAAGTGAAACCGTGAGAGCCGTTAGCGCGAGTCTGAAAGAAGGCAAAACAAAAACGCTAACATCATTACCATTACTTCCGCCATCACGGTAATCGCTGGGTTCACCTCTCCTGTGATTCTATTAATTGCCATCACTCCTGACGTGTTATGGCCTTTGTAATTGCTCTTAGTATCTGTCTGTCTGTCTGTCTATCTATCAATCTATCTATCTATCTACAACCACGCGCCTCCGGTAAAGGGTTGCCACAAACAGCCTCCATATTGCCCTGTCCTCTGCCATTTCGCTGCTCCCTCCCCAGCTTACTCCTCCGCTCTTACACAACTCTCTATTCCATCCCTCCGTCTCATCCTCGGTCTCCTCCTCCATCTCCCCACCTCAACCTCACTCACACACAATCACTACATCCTCTTAGAAAAAAAGCACCAAACACCTTTCATGGGCACGAGAGGTTGCATATCTCGTATTGTCGTCGGGTAAAGAGGCTTCCTAGTACCTCTTCCTTGACGATTTATTTTCCCATTAATATCCTCCTTTTTGCTTCTTATATCTTCTTAGCGTCGACACAGATTGCATGACTAACACACAAGAATACAGTCACGGTGCAGAATAAACCGGTAAGGAAGATGTATCGGCCAGAATCCTCACCGCAAGAGAATACGAGTACACCCTATGAGCAGATTAGGGGGTGTTTGAGTATGGAAAACAAATAAACGGAAATAAATCACAAATTATCATAATTTGGGTTGAATTTCAAGCGACACTGGAAACTACGTACCGATTATTTCGCTTATTTTACACATTTTACATTCATTGTACATATTTTACATGTATTTTACACAAGAATAAACTAAAAGACGTCATCGAACTAAGCGGGTTAAAGAATACAGACGTGGGTGCGGGCGTGTTTTGAGGGCGGTGGCGGGAAATCTATGTCGCCCTGAGAACCACACCCACATCTGACTCACTCCGCCCACCTGCTGACGTCCCTGATTTAACACCACTCTCACGTAATTCTGATCTCTTTATCGTCAGCAACAGGAGGGAGGTGTGTCGAGGGAAGAAAGGGTGTTACTGAATTAGGACTGATAATGCATGGAGGTCCTTCTGTCGCGGCCACACCTCACCGGATACAACGTCGGGGTAGGTACAGATAGATAGATAGATAAATAGATAGATAGATAAACAGATAGAGGCAAAAAGGGAGGTAGATAAACAGATACAGAGATAATGGGTGGACATATACACAGACAGACACAGACATACGAACATAGATCCACGCCAAAAAGCTCTAAGTTTTAGTGGGACAGGAAACTATCATATTATTTTATTAACACTAGCAAACACATGGTACCCATAGTTATTGAAATATTACCATAAAATATTCATTACACACAATATAACACATATGACCGTCACCATGTGCCATATACTGCACACACACACACACACACACACACACACACACACACACACACACACACACACACACACACACACACACACACACACACACACAGAAAAAGAATAAAAGAATACGTAATTAGAGGATAGGACTGCTCTGGAAAGCTGGTATTATGACGTTGGTTGGTGGATTAGAGACACAAAAGTGATTTTTTTTTTTTTTTTTTTTTTGAAAGTGTAATCATCTTTGCAGTTTCGAATGAGTACACTTTTTCCGGTCTCTGATTTGACGAACATTGTGTGTGTGTGTGTGTGTGTGTAACTTTCTATTCCGTAGCCACCAGCGTTCTTGCTCCGGAGAAACCATGCATAGCGACACTATAAAAAACGTTCCCAGTATTTCCTGATCGTATATACAGGAAGCTAAAGTCATAACCGCATTATAGTCCGTTTATTTTCACCTGATGGAACTGGCCCAGTCTCACAACATGAATACTAAGTCGCGGGTACATGAAATTCAATGAACCTTGGCTGAGGTAGGAACGAGTCTCCTTGGTTACAAATCAGATCGACCCTCCAATCTTACCAGCTGGCCATTAACCGAATACAGAGAGGTCAGAGTCTAAAGATATGAAACTAAGCCACACCTCTCAAATTACAAAATGAACAGCTAATTAAACCATACATCCCAATGCAAAATCAGCAGCTAGTTCACAGAGTATTAAAAAAACAAAACAAAAAAGACACGAAAAAATGTACCAAACAGGAAACATTAGACAAATATCACCATGACATAAAGAGATAAACAATGAACTGAATTATTGCTACGTTACACGACTTCATTCATCTTAGTAAACACGCCTCTTCTACAAGGAAGTTGTGAAAGCTATAGTAACACCATTCCCCATACATATACCTTCTAGACTTCTAATCTGAATAAAACCGTCTCGAGGAAGCGAAACTAGGAGGGATACGATGTCACTGGGGTTGGGGAATGTGAGGTCTGCGGCCCACACCATCTGCGGCCCACACCACCTGCTGCCTACTGCCCTGTGGAAACACATCCTGAAAGGTCACACACACAAGCCCTCACTGCCTCCCACACACTCAATGGGAACTAGGTGACCTCACACAGGCTGGATCCGTAACTCCTTTGTTGCTGGCTACGAATGCACTTATATTATTCAGGACGATACCAAAAGACTGCAGATAACATTCCTTTTCATCCTCATTACTTTCCTCACACACAACCCTTTCCCATTCGTACTTCGCCTGTATGGAGGTATCACTATCCCTCTATGTTCGAATATGCTGTAAACCGAATTTGAACCGATCAGACACATAATTTAGGCCCAAAATGGTGCCAAGAACAGAAGATGAAAAGTAAAAGAGCGACCAGTGTATTGAATATAAAACAAAAAAGGAAAGAAATGAACAACAGAGGCGAGAGAGAGGATAGGAGGAGTGCGAGTAGGAGTGATGGGGGGGGGGTTGGATTGAGGGAGTGGATGAAGAACAGGTAAGGCAAGGGTACAAGGACCTGTGTACAAGACCCAGGTACAGGGAGGCACCACTACACTCACTCACTTTCTCACAACCCACTCACTTTCTCATATCCTCCTATCCTACTTACCTCCCTCATACACTTTACTCTCATATACCTCCTTTCTCTCTCTCTCTCTCTCTCCCTCTCTCTCTCTCTTGTTCTGTCTGCCTGTCTCATCTCATTCTCACCTTCCTCACGTACCCATCCCCCCCTTCCCCTTCTCTTCCCTCACTTTCCCTATCACTAATCTCTTACCTTACACCTTCCTCTCCTTCACAAGCACCCCAGGCAATATCTATATAACAAGATTTTTTTTTTGAGGGGGGGAAATTTCTGGAAGCTATTATAGGGTTAATTATAAGTTTAATAATGCTAAATCAACATGAGTCCAATTATCTAACGTTATGGAGCTACAGTTAATGATGATCTTAAAGATGATAATGGTCTTCATAATTCACCCATAAGATCATCACTAATTGTAGCTTCGTAACGGCTGACATTTAAATCTATGTTGATACAGCATTTTTAAACATCAAAAATCAGCTCGAGTAAATTCCTGGGGTTTCTAAAAATAAATAAATAAATAAATAAATAAATAACTCGTAGGCCTCACCTGTAGATCCCCTCCTCCTCCTCTTTCTTCGTTAAGCTCTTCCCCTCCCCTCCTCATCTCTTTTGTCTCCTTCCCCACCTTGGCAGCAACACCCTACAGATCCACCCTAACTTTCCCAACTCCTCTCCCTGGCACTCCACCTAGATCCCCTCCTTACACCTCACGTCCCAGAACTCCACCTTACTCTCGACATCCGCAAGCCAGCTTACCTAACCAAACACCTAACAACCTAACAACTAACCTAACCTGACAACTAACTTAAGCTAACAACTCTACCCTCATCACTAATTAACCCCACCTTTCCCAAGACCCCTCCTTGGCACTCCACCAACCTCCACCTCGCTCTCAACATCTTCACTTCCAAGACCGACCCACCTTCCTTCCTTCCCTCCTTCCTTGTTTATTCTTACCATCTCCAAACGGGTTTAATCAGTTAAGAAAAGACTTCTAGTAGCAAAAGGTCTATGAAGTCTACATCAAACTCCTAAAGTCCATTCTGAGCTGAACGCAATTGTCTAACAGTGGCAAGAATGAAATTAAAAAGATGTCTTTCTATGTTTAAATGGCCAACTACGGCAAACTACATAACAACACCACAACCATCACCACATATAAGGACGAGAGGCCTGGCCCTGGAGGACGCCTTGAAAATAACCTTTCCCTATCACTCGTGTGGCTCAATCCGGCTTGTAAGCAGGTATCTAAATTTATCTACGTAACTACTATCGGTTTGGATTTCGCATGATGGGGCTTGTCCACACCCATCGACTGAATGTTAAGCCGTGGTTACACGAAATTCGATGAGCCTTAGGAGGTATGAGTCTCCTTGGTTACTAGTCAAGTCGATCCTCCAATCTAACCACACTTGGGCATCAGCTAACTTAAAGAGGTTAGGAATCTTTGTTAGGTCACGTGCCATACACAACAACACTCATTTTACAACTTGGCCTAAAATTACAATCTCTCCATTTTGAAAGCTGAGTTATTGCTATAGATTAACACAAGGCTATGATGCTAGTCACGAAGAAGTGCCATGAAAAGAATGCAGACCCTGTGTATTGTCTTTTTATCAATGTGAGGTAAGCCACAAAAGGACGAAAATCTGGGCTAAGTTAAGGTAATAAGAGTATATTACCAGCAGGCTTGGCTATGTAGAACGCCTTGAATTTAACCTTTATCTGTTAGTCTCTGTAAATCGCGTGGGTGAATCTTGCCATGCAGTGTGTAAATAAACATGCCTACCTAACTAGTCTAACAGGTTTTGTGTGTGTGCACCGTTACTGGCTTTACACGCAGCCCACGCATTCATACTTTACGTGCATATGCTCACATCACGCAAACTTTCAACGCAGAAGGCGTTTTCAGGCTAACTCTCAAAGTGGTATATTATGGTGTCCACAACTGTCGCGGATCATCATCGTTATTATTATTATCATCATTATTATTATTATTATTATTCATACACCCATGTCTATAGCTTAATGCAACACCAACCATGATAATTATCCTATAAACCATTCTTGTGCACAGTTACTATACCCTTTTTACCCTAACTTGGCCTATAATTGCCATCTCCCAGACTTGAATGCTGAGTCATAGTAATAGGTAAGCACTAGAACAGGATGGTCGTCACGAGGAAGTGGTATGGAAAGGACGTAGGGCCGTTGTAATGTCTTTCTCAGCCACTGCGCTATCTGAAGTAAGCACGCCCTCACGACTAGCATCATATTCTATAGTTAATCTATTGTTACAACACAGCATTCAAGAAGGAGAGACGGTAATTTTAGGTCAAGTCCGAGTAGACTAAACGTACAGTGTGACAATGTATTAGTGTAGTGAAAGGATGTCAATTGTAGTGAAAGGATGTGTATGGCAAAAACGTTAGACTTTTATTACTGAAACCTAAAATGCTGATCTTTGGTGAAGCTACCAAACTTTTACGATAATTTCTGAAGCATGTATGATAGAACATGTCTGAGCTTTTTATCCCATTCTTGACTACACTTATGTGGGATGAAGGCTGATCGCATCTAATAACACGTGTTCCCTAAATGACCTTCAGAGATTAGGTTAACTCTTTCCGCGCTCTCACCTGTAATAACAAAGTTGATGTTGTAGTTTCACCTTTATCTGTCCAAGAATTTCGTCTTTTCGTAACTTATTTCACGCAGCTCAGTGGTGGAAAAAAGACGATGCTTAGGCTCTACATCCTTTCCATGGCACTTCTTCGTGACCAGCATCAAATTCTAGTGTTAACCTACTGGACAGATCAGTATTCCTGATGAGGAGATGGCAATTTTAGACCAAGCTGAAGTGAAGTGAGTACAGTATTTGAATGAGTGGATTATTGAAAGGGACCACCATCGCCTCCACCAACCCTACCGTGGGTCCACTCCGACAGGAAGTAAGGAATAATTAACATGCCTCCCCTTCTCCCGCCCTCACCCTCACCTGCAACACCCACACCCACTCTCACCCACACCCACACACACTCTCATCTAGACCCACACCCTCAACCTCACCCACATCCACATCTACACCCACACCCACACCCAAAACCCTCACCCATACCCACACACACTCACATGCCTGATCCACAACTGCAGGCGCACTACCGTCAACCACACCAAGTGACGTAAGAGAGAGAGAGAGAGAGAGAGAGAGAGAGAGAGAGAGAGAGAGAGAATTTGATCAGCTCCCTCATCGCCTCTTTTCTATCTATATATAAGAAAATCCTTAATTTCCTCATCCTACATTTGTAAACATTATTTCTGAGATAACCAGTATCTTTAGTTCCAGTAGAGAAGAGGGGATAAGATCGGGGAAAAGGAAGGAAGGAGGGAGAGAGGAAGGAGGAGGAGGGAGGGAAGAGGAGAGAAGAAAAAGGAAAACGAACAAAGAGGAAAGGTGTGTGTGGGAAGGGAGGGGTGTGGGAGAAGGATGGCTGGGGCGGGGAGGAAGGGGAAAAAAGAGAGAGGAAGGACATGGAAGGAAAAGGAAGGGTGTATGTAGGAAGGGAGGTGTGGGTGTGGGAAGGGAGATGTGTATGCAGGAAGGGAGGGCTGGGTGTGGAAAGGGAGGGATGGGAGAACGAAGGGTGGAGTGGGAAGGAAGAGAAAAAAGGACGGGGAGAGGAAGGGCATGGGAGGAAATGGAAGGGTGTGTATGAGAAATTAGGCTCAGAGATGGATGGGTAGGGTGGGAGGGAGGAAGAGAAGAGGGAGAGGGAGAGAGAGAGAAGGAGAAGGACACAGGAAGATTAGGAAGGGCGTGTATGAGAAAAACAATGCTGGGAGAGGAAAAGGCGGGGTGGGAGAAGACAGATGAAAGAAACTGAGAAAATAATGCAGTTCGCCATCACAGTGCGGAGACATCATGACGGTACAGGAAGCAACGACAATAAAGGCACATGACATCTTAGGAACCGTGGGAGTTCTTAGAATGGCGTGAAGAAATCGAGTTTGGGAAATTGGAGTGTGAGTGATTGTGGGAAGATGGGGAGATAAATAGCAGGGGAGGAGGAAGAGGAGGAAGAGGAGGAGGAGGAGGAGGAGGAGGAGGAGGAGGAGTGTGAATAACTAGGAAGATGAAGGATAAAGGGGAGGAGAGAGTAAGGAAGAAGAGAATGAGGAGGAAGAGACGTGGAAGAAGAAGGAGAATGAAGTGGAAGGAAGAGAAAATTTCCAGGAAGTGATAGACAATTAGGGAGGTGTGGGAGAATGACAGGATGACTAAGAATGACTCACTTCCACTCACTTCCTCCTCTCTAAACGCTCCCGCCCCTCTCTGTAACCCACTTAATGACAATATTTACCTCACAGGCCTGGGGTGGGATTCTCAAATACTTTTACGATCGATTCTCTGCCGTAACTTGCAAAAGAGAATTTATGAATACAATCCCCGCTACTCCATCATGACGTCATTAATTATACCCCGCCCCTTTGTGACGTCACCAGTTAAACCCCGCCCCTGCTATGACGCCACTCCCCTATTGCGTCACCGTTAAAAGGCGTTTCGGTTTTTGTGTATCGCCTTCACAACAAACGAGGTCACATACCAGAGGCCCAGCACAGGTTAAATGAGCTGCCAATTCGTAACACCTCTCCTGTAGCGATTTATGCTGCATATTACAGTACACCTCAGTATCCTCTTGCAAGCTACTGAGGCAAAGTATATAAGTATTAAAACGACTTAATCAACATGGAGAGAAAGAGAACTTAAAGCACGCAAAATAAATCGCTTAGGAAGAGGTGCTCCGAAGCCCCCTTCACTACGAGGTCTCGCTTAACTGTGTTATTCACTTTAACTAGGCTTAAAATTGCCATCTCTCCATCTTGAATGACGAGCTATTACATGAGATATGCTAGTCGCGAAGAAGCGCTACGGAAAGGAGGGCTAGTGGTATATACTGTACTGCCTTCTTTCCTCAGTCCATACAAGGGATATGAGTGAGAGTGAGAGAGAGAGAGAGAGAGGGGGGGAGGGGGGCAGGCACTGAAGGGTAACACACAGGTCAAGGAGAGAGGGAGAGACAGGATCCTATGACGGAGAGGAAGGAAGGAGGAGGAGAGGGGGGGGGAAGAGAAGAAAAGGAGCGAGAAGCGAAGGAGGAGGGGAGAGAGCAGAGGAAAAGAGGAGAGGTGGAGGAAGAAAGACGGATGAGGAGATGGAGAGGGAGATGAAGAGAAGAAAAAAATGAAGGGGAGAAAAAGAGAAGGATGAAAAGGGGAGAACTGAAAGAGAAGCAGGAGAGAGAATCAGGAAGGAGAGGAGGAAGGACGAGGAGGATACGAGAGGAGAGGAGAGGAGAGAATGGAGAGGAGAGGAGAGAATGGAGAGGAAAGACAGGAAATAAATGTTGGAATAAAGGAAGGATGTAGGACTGTAGAGGGGAGGGGAGGGGGAGAGATGATGGAAGGAAGGTAAGTCTAGAGAAAAAGGAGAGCCAGGAGGGTGGGAAGAATGGCGGGGAGGAGACTGACCGCGCTGCAACACCACTTTCACTGCCTTCCACCCCAGTCCCCCCATCTCTCTCTCTCTCTCTCTCTCTCTCTAACACTGTCATTTCCTTCTACATATTACCGTAGCTTAGATCATAATGGTCCTAAGGGGAACCCCCCTCAAAAAAAAAAAAAAAAAAAAATCCGTCTTGTACCTGGAGACGATCAGCACCAAGAAAACACCAAATTACAACAACAACGACAAATACTACTACTACCACCACCACCACTACTACTACTACTACTAAGTGTTGTGACGCAGCCAATCACAAAGGACGTCTCGGCCATCACCACTTAAGTGTCCAAACAGGAGACCTAACACATGAAGTATTTATATCCGGCTATAAACTTAAGTGAAAGCAAGTAGAAAACACCTGACTCTTCACTACGTCGCTTATGGCTTAAAAAAAAAAATAGGAGGCAGTTAAGATAGACGAGAGAGAGAGAGAGAGAGAGAGAGAGAGAGAGAGAGAGAGAGAGAGAGAGAGAGAGAGAGAGAGAGAGAGAGAAATTAAAAGCCATCCTACAGGAGTTAAAAGGAAAATACATGAGCAACCTTCAACATTACGCCTATTAATCATCTTTTTCTAACTCTCCAACTCATCCTCGACCTCCCTCTCCTCCTCGCTCACACTCTCCTTGTCAGTCTCTCAATTTACGTTCTCTCCATCTCATTCGCGACCTCCCTTTCCTCATCACTCACACACTCCTAGTCAGTCTTTCTCTCCACCGTATCCTAGACCTCCCTCTCCTCCTCACTCACACTCTCATAGTTAGTCTTTCTCTCCACCTCAACCTCGATCTCCCTTTCCTCCTGACACACACTCCTAGTCAGTCTCTCCATCTGCGTTCTCTCTACATGGCTAAAAGAAACCCCAAGGTAAAATACACTGCTTTACGGTACTAAATTCGCTGCTGTGTTTAAATCTGAACCTTCCACGCGTGAGCACTCCCTCTTGGCTCTCGCTCTCTCTCTCTCTGTCTCTCTCTCTTGGCTCTCGCTCTCTCTCTCTCTCTCTCTCTCTCTCTCTTTCACGGTGATGCGAGCTATGTACAAGGTTGCCACTGCAGCTTGAGAAATGTAAAATTATCGCCATCCTCGGTAGTGGCCCGTAACCTTGGCGACCCATGCATACCACCCATCACCCTCCCCCCCTCGCAGATACGATAATCCCTCTAACCGGTACGTAATCCCCCTCGCAGGTACGTTAATCCGCTTCGCAGGTACGATAATCCCCCTCTCAGGTAAGACAGTCTCCCCTTGCATGTACGCTAATCCCCTTCGCAGGTACGATAATCCCCCTCACCTAAGCTAAACTCCTTCGCAGGTACGCTCATCCCCTTCGCAGATACGATAATTCCCCTCGCGTACGCTAAACTCCCTAGCTGATACGATAATCCCCCTCTCAGAAACTCTAATCCCCCTCGCGGGTACGCTAATCTCCCTCCAATTACCTGTCACGGGTTCTGAATGCAGGCTTCCTTCGCATTACAGTCTCCTCGGTCACAGCCTTGGCTAACAGGATCCGGGGAGCTATTAACGTTTCCTGTTGATTTGTGCGGGGCCAGATTTAGCTGTTTGGGAAGCTATAGCTGTTGAATCCAGCTAACTACACTCCTTTACAACCAACAGGAAGAATGAACAGCTCCCAAGATCCTTCATTTTTTATTATGCATGGAAGAAGGAACCAAAGGCCAGAACGCAAGATGGTTCCCTCCAAGAAAAAATAAAAACAATATGACAGAGCCTGATTCAAGATCCGTACACTTCGCTCTGCCTGGACACACTGCACTTAAAAACAAATATTTTACGAGTTTGTGATACTGCTGATGACCATGTAATACGAAAAGGGGGGAGTGGAAGGGAACGATATAAAATTACTTGAAAATATATACCGTATAAGTTGATCCCACATTATCTTCCTCTAAGGTTATAAATTTCACCTTTAAACACACACACACACACACACACACACACACACACACACACACACACACACACACACACACACAAAACAACCCTCCCCACACACACTTTTTATTAATTCCGTAAGTCATTAAACACTTGACACATTGCCCGACTATACAAACAATGGCAAATAACAACAACCCCCCAAATAGCGAGAGGGCAGGATAATTAACATCATGACAATACAGGTGATGAGTCAACCTGGCAATTAACCTAAAACCAGTGTCGTGCAATATTAAGACACCGCCTACCGTACTGTGTAATTAACTGCACGTCTGACGCAACACTATCAATAATTATACTAACTAGTTCATTATTAGGCTATTTGTCACTTCATGTATTTTACCTGCTATTTTAAAAGCTTCAGATTAGGGATTAGTACCAATAGTTTTTAAGCCATTTTTTTTTTTTTTAACGCGTTTCGGTTCTGACTTGCTTGGGGTAACTCTCTCTCTCTCTCTCTCTTTCTCTCTTTCTCTCTCTCTCTCTCTCTCTCTCTCTCTCTTTATCTACGTGTGATCATTTAAACCAAGACTGGGATGATAATACCTATATCTGACACTAGGGGGTTTAACAAGCAGGGGAAAAAAAAAACAGCGATAACATACTAAGATCCTGAAGTGAGGTCAGATAAGGTTAAAAGTTCACCTTGCCAGGGGGAGGGGGAGGGGGTAAGGGAGAGAAGGGGTGAGGGTGACAAGAGGGGGGAGAGATGGAGGGTGTGAAGGAATGAAGAAAGGAGGATGTGTGAATACTGATGGTGTGGAGAGGTGAAAAGAGTAAGGAAGGAAGATATGAAGGAAGCAAGAAGGCAAGGACGGAGGGAAGGAGAGAAAGGAAGAACCCTGAGAATGGACAGAAAATGGAAACGGGGAAAACATGAAGGAAACTTAACTTCTTTAGCCCTAACTCGTCCTCTTTTAAGTCATTCTTGTTGCCTGTAGACGAGGTGCTTAAATAAAGGTGAGCAGGGAGGTAGAATACTGAGAAAGGGGGGTTTGAAGGGAGAAAGAAGGAAAGGGGATAGGAGGGAGATAGGAGGAAAAGGGGGAAGGAGGGAGATAGGAGGAAAGGGGGGAAGGAAAGATTTTGGAGAAAAGGGGGGAAAGAGAGAGATGGAAGGAACGGGGGGTAGGAGGGAGAGGGGAGAAAAGGGGTGGAAGGAGGGAGAGGAAAGGGAGGAAGGAGGGAAATGAGAGGGAGGAAGGGGGGAGAGGCGAGGGAGGAAGGAGGGAGAGGAGAGAGGGGAATGAGGGAGACGAGAGGAGAGGCGATGGGAGGAAAATGAGAAGCGGGGATATGATGGCGAGGAAGGAGGTGTGCCATTAAGAGTGGTGTGTGGGCTGGTAATGCTGCGGGAGAAAGGGTGTGCGTAGGAGAGGCACCGGGGACAGACAATAACTGGGACCAAAGATCAGGGCTGTAGCTAAACCGCCATCAGCATAGCCTTGTTTCCCACTTCAACACGGTGGAGGGAAAACCAAGATGACAGAAAATGAAACAGACGAGTAAAATGAAACAAACAAATAGGAATAAATTCGAGTAGGCTACTTTACAGAGCCATTCATTCAGGCCTTTAAAGCTCTTTGTTTCATCCTATGTTGTTGTTTTTTAAATATGATAAACAGAGGAACGAAAAAAATTGAACTGAAAAGAATCCATACCCCAGATTCCAGGTGTCCCCTGTCGCAATGTACACAACACAATCTTTTCATAAGAAGTTTGAGACAAATCCATCTCAACATTGCACCAAGAATCTTATAAGACTCAGAAAAGTCATTTATAGACTCTTCACCCCCTCGTCCTTCACCACTATGCTCGAGGTCTTGTTGCAGGTTTCATGGGCGGGATGTTTGCTGGATTTTTTTCTTACCTTTTCTTTCTTTTTTGTCTTTCTTTTTTTGGCATCGTGTAATAAAAAATCCTAATGTGTGACCTTGAGTGGGTCGTCACATAAGGTACCCCCGCCCTAAGGATTTCCGGAGCAGGTAATGTGAGGCGGAATTATGGCGTTCTGTAAAGGCTACATGCGATTATACCTCCCTAACTCCACGCTCCCTGATTCTACTCATTATGATGCAATACTGTTACTACTACTACTTTTTTCTACTAGTACTACAACTACCACCACCACCACCACCACCACTACTACTACTACTACTATTACTACCACCACCACCACCACCACCAATACCCAGCAAGATGGCTAATAATTCTAAAAACTCTCCGAATTAGCCTACCTCGTTGACCTCGAAGCCGTAGCTACAAAAACCATCAGTGTTTGAGTTCCCACAGCGGTTATACTAAAATGGTAACGGTCACAGCCAATGTCGTTTTCCCCCCTTGGAGGTGTAGGGTACCGGGGCTAGGCTGGCGCTGTTCAATATAATAACCCCTTCCATTCAAAGACTATCCATCTATCTATCTATTGCCAGACGCCTTAATCCCGTAAGGATTGGCCACAAACAAATCGCCTCCATGTCGCTCTGTCCCCCGCCATTTCACTGCCCTGCTGCCAGCTCACACCCCCCTCTCTCATATACCTCTCCACTCCATCCCTCCATCTCATCCTTGTTATTTTATTTATGCTACAATCAGACGGTTTTTTTCAGCTAAGGAGAGCGCCCTAGTAGAAAGGGGGTTGATGAAGGCCATCCCAAACCCCTCCATTAAATATAAAATCGTCTGGTAGTCAAAATAAATAAATAAATAAGTAAAATAAGAACACGTCAACAGAGAAGAGGTTCAGGGGTAGATCTGATACTCCTGTTGCTACTAAATGACCACAAAATCTCCAGCCAATCATCGGGAACCAGACCTGTGAACCAAAGGCAAATCCGTCACGCCGATAGGGACATTCTAACCACTACACTTGAAGGCTGTTACTATGAAGGGATAAAATAAAAGAAAAAAAATACTGTAATGTCAAAAAGAAATGCGCGTAGTGATGAAACAATGATAAAGGTAAACAGGTGTACAAAAGAGCCAAATGTACTGATAAGATTGCGATAAACGAAGACATGTACAATTGAGATGATTGTACTGGTGTGTGTGTGTGTGTGTGTGTGTGTGTGTGTGTGTGTGTGTTTAGCGGGGGTGATTTCTGCGTATTCCAAGCACCTCCCACCCAACCCCAGCTGCCCAAACAGGTTCCAGCCACCGTTTAGGATAGATCCCCGTTGCACGCTAAAAGAAAATGCTATCCCAACAAAAAACGGAATTGGTAGGCGCGGCAGTGAGACATGGAAGAGAGGAGGAGGAGGAGGAGGAGGAAGAAAAGTTAATGGGAGAAGAGAAGGAGGGATGAAAGAAAAA
The DNA here is from genome assembly GCF_032717465.1 of Coenobita brevimanus. NCBI lineage: Eukaryota > Metazoa > Arthropoda > Malacostraca > Decapoda > Coenobitidae > Coenobita > Coenobita brevimanus. Next base: position 54,240,210 of record NC_137018.1, on the reverse strand, counting down.
AAAATATCCGGAGTAGATGAAAATAAGATATGGGGAGTGGAGGAGGAGATGAAGAAAAATGAAGGGACAAGGAGGAAAAGGAAATGAAATAAAGAAGAAATGTGGCAGGAAAAGATAAAGAGATGGACTGACAGACAGACAAACAGACAGATTAATATACTGTAGATATGGGAGGGGAGAGAGAGAGAGAGAGAGAGAGAGAGAGAGAGAGAGAGAGAGAGAGAGAATCGAGGTGAAGGCAAGAGAAAGACGGAAGACAGTAAAAGAGGGTGACGCATACAGCAGGAAAATAACTTAAGATAATGATAATTTTGATGATAAAGGATGATACCATGGACAAATATAAGAAGAAAAGGTTGAGGAGGAGGAGGAGGAGGAGGAAGTGGAGGAGGAGGAGGATTACACAGGATTACACAGGAAACCAAACAGCAACAGACCTTATGGTCATTTCGAGGCTGCTTGTTAAAGAAAACTATGACTACAAGATCTAACTCTACATGCTGAAGGATAAGGATAGTAAAGCAAGAAGGAGGAGGAGGAGGAAGAGGAGGAGGAGGAGGAGGAGGAGGAGGAGGAGGAGGAGGAGGAGGAAGAGAAGGAAGAGGAGGAAGAGGAGGAGGAGGAGGAAGAAGAAGAGGAGGAGGAGGAGGTCATGCACAAAAGGATGCGGATGCTGATGCTGATGATATTATAACCACGATATTATTCGAGAGAGAGAGAGAGAGAGAGAGAGAGGTGGGGGGGGAAGGGGAGTGTACAAGGTGAGTGACGTCGCCTAATACGGGATGGACGAGAGACCAGCCCTCACCCATTTGGTCAGCGGAGGAGGGGGAAGGGGGAAGGGGGAAGGAGGGGGAGGAAGGAGGGAGAGGGAAGGAAGGGGGAGGGAGGAGGGAGAGGGATGGGATAGGTTAGAAAATGATGATGGGGTAATGAAGGATGGGGTAATGGGTAATGAGTAATAGCATGGGATATTGGGTAACAGGGATGGGGGGTTGGGGAAATACCAGGGGTCAGTGGGGGGAATGAGGTAATGGATAATGGGGGGTCGGGGTAACGTGGGTAATGGGGGGGAGATGAGGGTAATGGGGATTTAATGGGGTGCTGGGAATGGGGTGGGGTGGGGTAATGGAGTGACGGAGTAACTGAGGTGGGGTAATGGGGATGGTGGGAGTAATGGGAGAATGAAGTAATGAGCATTTTTTTTTTTTTTTTTTTTGAGAGAGAGAGAGAGAGAGAGAGAGAGAGAGAGAGAGAGAGAGAGAGAGAAACTGGTTATTTAAAGATAGATATGAGGGATTGCGGATGAGAAGCGGGGAGGAGGGAGAGATGGAGGAGGGAGGAAGTAAAGGAGAAGGGAGAGGGAGGAGGGAGGGAGGAAGGGAAGAAGGAGGGGGAGAGAGAAGGGAGGGAAAGACATGAAGGACAGGGGAGGTGGGAGGCAGAGGGAAAGAAGGAAAAAGAGGAATGGGAGGGAGAAGGGATGGGAAGGAGGGGAAACAGTAGAACGAGAGAGAGAGAGAGAGAGAGAGAGAGAGAGAGAGAGAGAGAATGGTGTGGTGGTGATATGGAGAGGGATAGTGAGTGTTCATATATGGCAAAAAGAATGTACTGTATTGGAATGGGTAACAATGAATGGGTGAAGACAATTTAAAGATTTGGTTGGAATAAAGAGAGACGTGGATTTGGAGGGGAGGATGGAGGATGAGGAAACAAGAGGGTGAAGAGGGAGGAGAGGATGGAGAAAAAGAGAGAAAAGGAAGAGTAAGAACAATTGTGGAAGAGGAGGAGAGGAGGGTATCGGAGGAGAAGAGGGTGGTGGAGACGAAGGCGACGGGATGGAGAGTGGAGAAGGAGAGGAAAGTGATGGAGGAAGGTATAGAAGGAGAAATGTGGAGAAGGGGAGAAAGGTGGGAAAGACTGAAAGATGGAGAGGGATGCGGGGGGGGGGGTGAAGGAGAGGAGAGTTAAGGAGGAGAAGGGGAGGGAGGAGAAGGGGAGGGAGGAGGAGGGAAGGGTGGAACAGAGAAGGTGAGGGGAGGGTGGAGTAGTGAAGGGTGGAGCAGAGGGGGAGAGGAGAGAGTGGAGAAGAGGAAGGGTAGAGAGGAGGAAAAGAAAGATGGAGGTGTAGGGTAGAGACGGAAAAGAAGGGTGGGGGGTGGGGAGGGTAGAACAGAGAATGGGTAGGCGTGGGTAAAAACTGAGGAAGGTAAGAACAGTAGGGCAGGATTGGGTGACAGGAAGGGAGGTCTGGGTAGGGTCTAGTTGTGGGAAGGGGAGTGGAAATGAGTGGGAGGGAGGAAAGGGTGAGGGAGGGGGAGGGAGGGGAAGGGGAGGGGACAGAGAGAGAAGGGAAGAGAGGGGTGAAGGAGGGACGGAAATGGAGGGATGGAGGAAGGAGGGGAAGGAGATACATAAAGTGGTGGTGGTGGTTGTGGTGGTAGTGGTGGCAAGGGAAGGAGAAAACGTGCAAAGACAGGAAAATATGTAAAGGAGGACGATAGGCAGAGAATAGGTAAGGTCTAGGACAATACAGAGCAGGTTGGGGAGGTAAAGGTGAGGGTTGGGGATATATAAGGTGTTGGTGGTGGCGATGCAGGGTAGAGGTGAGGCTATGGGTGGGGCACTGGTGGGTTTGATAGCAGATAAGAACGGGCAAGGTCGCGTGAGGCATGGAAGCTGCGTTGTGTGATCAGGTGAGAGGGGTGAGAAGGGGAAGGAAAAGGAGAGACGACGTGGGGAGGTGGAAGAGAGGGAAGAGAGAGGAAGAAAGGAGAGGGGAAAGGAGAAAGGAAGAAAGGAGATGGGAAAGGAGACAAGAAGAGGGAAGAGAGGAAAGGAGAGAAAAGAAGGCGAAATAAGAGAGGGAGAGAGCAGAGGAAATGGGAAGTAACAGAGGGGGAGAGAGCAGACGAAAGAAGCAATGAGGAGGAGATTAACTGGGAGCGAAGGAAGAGTAAGGGAAAGGGAAGAGTAAGGGAAAGGGAGAAGCAAGGGAAGGTAGAAACGGAAAGACGAGAGAAGGGTGAAGGGAGAGGAAGCAGGGATACAGGAAGAAATACCCACTGGGAAGAAAAACACAGAACAGAACAAAAACAGGAAAAAGTGGGCGAATGAACACACAAGACCGCAGCCACACCCGTAAAGAAGACAAATTCGGGGAACTAGTGACGCCTACGACTTATGACAACAGAGGATGGATGGATGGAAGGATGGATGGATGGATAGAGACATGATGGAAGGTTAGATATGGGCTGATGGATATGTACAGATGGAAAGATACAGATTGATGGACGGATTGATAAAGATGACAGATATACATCGATGAATGGGTACAGACATGGAGAAAAAGGCTGATGGATGCATATAAAGGTAGATGAATAAAAAAAAAATAGTAGGATAGATAGATCGATAGACAGACTGACAGAATGATAGTGACAAAGTTCTCTAAAGTCTTTACCACGTGATCATTATTTTCACACGTACAAAATTGGATAATAACGAAAAATTTGAGTAAAACTTGGATTGCCTGGTTTCACTTCATAATATGACGGTGAAAATTATTTATGGTTTATGAGGCGTGGGTCATTAAGAGGGTGGAGGCTGGCAGGAGAGGAGAGGAGAGGAGAGGAGAGGGGAGGAGAGGAGAGGAGAGGAGAGGAGAGGAGAGGAGAGGAGATGAGAGGAGAGGAGAGGAGGGAAGGGAAGGAAAGAAAAGGGAAGGCATGGGAAGAGAAGAGAAGAGAAGAGAAGAGAAGAGAGAGAGAGAGAGAGAGAGAGAGAGAGGGTGAGGTAACAGGATTTAGGAAGCAGGTATACATGCGTGGGAGGCAGGCAGTGAGGCAGGGAGGAAACTGAGTTATGCAAGGTAGCAGTTGGGTCAGGAAGGCTGGTGAGGAAAGAGGGTTGGGAGGGGAACAGGTGGGTAGGCAGGTAGACAGAGGGGTAGGCAGGGAGACAGGTGGGCAGGCAGGGAGACAGGAGGCTAGGCAAAGAGACAGATAGGTAAGCAGAGAGACAGGAGTGTACCGCAGACAGGAAGGTAGGTAAGGTATAAAGACAAAGAGGAAGGTGAGGAAGAAGGATATGAAGACAGTAAGGTGGGAATATAGGGCAAGATGGGAGGAAGGCTAAAGAGGATGAGAGGCAGTGGTTGAGGAAGGTAGGAAAGGAAAGCAGGTAGACGCTAAGAAAGGCAAAAGGGGAGGACAGGTGCGAGAGGAGAGTAGGCAGGTTAGGAAGAGAGGGAAGAGGGAGGCAGGGGAAGGAGGACCAGATGGTGTGGTTGGGTTGGGACAGGCTGAGTGTGGTGGAACTCGCCCCCACACCTGCACCCACCCACACACACACGACCTTCACTGCCACCCTCTTCCATACCGCACCCACCCACCCACCCATAACCATAACCATGTCCTATCCCCACCAACAGCGCATCCACCCACATCCATACAACCTCCACACCAGCACAACACCCACCCGCCCACATCCATACACCATCCATACCCTCAGTTACACCGCATCCACAACCACGTGAAACCGACTCACTCATCCAGTCATATAACTCTCCCACAACACCCACACCCACACTGTACCTACTCACAAACTCACACCAATACATCATCCATCCACCCACCCACACCCACACCCAAACAGCACCGTCACCCAAACCCAGTGTGTACCCACGCCCGCAGCTGTCATTCGCCTTTGTTCCACGCGCCTTTCAACAGCCTGGCCAAGGTTGTGTATTGTAAGTGCTATATAGTTTGTATTGTGTATTGGGGGGCAGGTGTGGTGGGGTACAGGTCAGGACAATACATAGAAGTAACAGTACGCTCTCTCTCTCTCTCTCTCTCTCTCTCTCAAGCATATCATTACTTTCATCCTTGCACTTCTCTTGATCTTGAATTCGCTCCGGTTTTTCTGCTCATGAATGCAGTCAGAACGCTTGTGTGTGTGTGTGTGTGTGTGTGTGTGTGTGTGTGTGTGTGTGTGTGTGTGTGTGTGTGTCCGGAAATGATTATGTGCGCCTGTGTAGCTAGCCCATGTACACCCTCAGAAGCTGGTTAATATTACGTACATGACTCACCCCTGCCTCTCTCACCCACGCTACCCCACCGACGCTCCCTCTATCCCAACCTTATCCTATTCTCTCTCTCTCTCTCTCTCTCTCTCTCTCTCACCAACTCTTTCCTCCCGTTTTCTATCCTCCTGAATGCTTACTACTTACTGTATCGTTGAAATCTCTCCACATTCTACCTCTAACTCTGCCCATTTCTCTTAATTCTCCTTCAGTTTTTTTTTTTTTAACTCCCTCACAATTATTTCCTGACAATACTTCGATCTACACACACCCACACCCACCCACACACACACACACACATCCACACACCCACACACACAACCCACATACACACACATCCACACACCCACACACACACACACACACGGCACTGGCACATTTAACAACTATAGGAAGATCAGGATATCCTGGAATTTTATTTTAGTTAACGTCACTCACCTTTATTCCCCTTTTAGACCTCCTTATGACGAGGAAATATTAGCAAAATTAATAAAAAGGAAATAAAACCAATATGAAAGTATAAATTTAGCTGCTGTAGAAGGACACCAACGACATTACCGAAACATCAATCGGTAATCAGAGAACAGACATCTTTTTAGTCACCAGATCTGAATGTACAGACGGAGAAAAAAGTATCTTCCCAAACTCTGACGAATACAAAGCGGAAACATCGAACTTTCTCCACGTGTAGAGGCAAGATTTTCATTGTGATGCACCAGTTGTAAATTTTCCTAACACCGAACAGGGAAGATGGTTACCGTGTATTTCTTTTGACTACAATAATCAGCAGTGAGTTTACAGATTCGTAACAAAACTGTGGTACAGACTTAGTGTTTCACGGACTGATCCAATAACTTTTTCTTCACAAGCTTGCAAAAAAGGCAGACGAATAAATGGGCAACGACAAAATCAACAACTTTTTCACCTCGGATTGGCAGAAAAGGCAGGCGGGCTAATAGGTAGTGGCTTATAACACCTGAAAACCTGCAGCAAACACCTACAAGTCTCTCCCACGACGAAATTACGGTGACAAAGCACAACGTAATTGATTGGCACGGCAGTTCAATCATCACAGCGAGGTGGGAAAGAGAAAGCACCCAGCAGCCCAAGTCCATTCCGATTTCACGGTGATGGGAGTCGTTTTCACCCGAGCGCGCGCGCGCGCGCACGCACACACACACACACACACACACACACACACACACACACACACACACACACACACACACACACACACACACACACACACACACACACACACACACACACACACACCATCATCTGCATGTTTTTCTGTTAATAAAGTCGTATGCCAGACGGAGGGTTACGTGAATACCCTTGTAAAATAATGAATTAGGTAAGACAATGTAGGATACGCCCATAACAAGCACGCACAGGTGTCGAGATATGGTGTGTGTGTGTGTGTGTGTGTGTGTGTGTGTGTGTGTGTGTGTGTGTGTGTGTGTGTGTGTGTGTGTGTGTGTGTGTGTGTGTGTGTGTGTGTGTGTGTGTGTGTGTGTGAGTGAGTGATGTGTGTACATAGGGCAATCATATCAGTGTGCGTGAGAGACTGTGCTTGTAAACATGAGGGTGAGCATATATTTATCAGTGTATAGGCATAATTGTCTGTCTGTCTGTCTTCTGCATAACTGTAGGCCTACCTTATATGAGTGTATGTATGGATGAATGTATGTATGTATGTATGTACCGTACTCGTATGTATGCATGGGTAGGCTCACTGCACGCAGACTTACCTGTAGCCTAAACGAGCATGTGGAATGTGAGTCTGTAAGTGTGTGTGTGTGTGTGTGTGTGTGTGTGTGTGTGTGTGTGTGTGTGTGTGTGTGTGTGTGTGTGTGTGTGTGTGTGTGTGTAGGTAAGGTAAGGTAACTCACCCCTCTGCCCTGGCGCCGCCCACCAGTCCGCCCACCACAGCCACAGCCGCCACCACCGCAGCCGCCCACACCCGCATCGTCGCAGCCTGAGAAACAAATTACACTTACTTCCACAAATTACCTCACACTATTAAGCTACATGAAGACTATAATGTTGATCCTAAAGTTATCATCATTATCATATCATTATCATGATTATCATCATAACCCTCCTCCTCCTCCTCTTCCTCCTCCTCCTCCTCCTCCTCCTCATCATCATCATCATCATCATCATCATCATCATCACTTTGAGTATGGGGTAAATTTAAAACTATTTGCTCAAGGATGCAATTATCAATCGTAACGGTAAACAGGATATGATACTGAACATCAAAATTAAATTAACATCCAAAATTGGAATGATATTACATCTCCCCCCTTCCTCTCTCTGTATCTGTCTGTCTGTCTGTCTGTCTATCTATCTCTCCCCCTCCCAAACCACTTCGGCACATATTTATTTGACTACCTCTTAATATTACTCCGCTAAGGAAAGACCTCTGAAGAATGAAAGTGTTTACGCCTCATAGGGAAGCAAAAAAATCAACAAAAGACAACCCCGCACATAACCCGTTACACAAGGGGGGCCTGAAAAGCACCAATCCCAGCGCCCCTCCCCCGTGACGTCACCCCGAAGGACCAATAGCTGGAACGCCACCTACAAACAGCCCTTCGTATTGTCATCGACGTAGGTGACTTTCTAGCACTTCTTCGTGACTATTTTTGTATGTTACGCTCTGTTAATCATTTGTGTCATTAATGCCTCTCCTATACTAGCAAAAACATATACAAGAAGATATCAAAGCATTAGATTCAAAATAAACCTCTAAGGAAGAAGTGTTAAACCTTTTTTTCTATTACTTCGCCTAAAACTGTCATCTCTCCATCTTGAATGCTGGGTTCTAACAAGAGATTAATACTTGAATGATGCTAGTCACGAAGAAGTGCTATGGGAAGTCCCTAGAGTCGTAGCATACTTTTTCTGCCATTGAGCTATGTGAAATAAATTACATAAGGACGAAATTCCGAGCCAAGTGAAGGTGAAAGAAATCTTGCAAGTCTCCTAGGCTGGCGAGAATAGAGCCTCCTAGTGTTGCAAACTTCTCACTAATTGCAACATCCTGCAATTGGCTTGACTCACCAACGTTACAAAATGATGCGCTGTTAGAGTTTTATTATTTTTTTTTTACGATGACGCCATGCACCGATTCACCCCCTTAAATGACGCAAAACGACGGCAGTCAAACAATAATACTGGTGACATTACTCCATACTGAGTTCCCATACTTCTAACTATGCCTAAATTTACCGTCGCCCCAACATAAATATGGAGTACCGGTATTAACATTAGATTAACGCTAGAATATAATGGTAGTCACGAAGAAGTGTTATAGATATGATATAGGGTCACAGTAGTATATATATATATTTTTTTCTGACACTGAGCTACCTGAAACTGAGCGTAAAGTATATGATGCTAGTCACGAAGAAGTGGTATGGAAACGTGTATAGGGCCGTAGTACTGTCTTTTTCTGCCACTGAGCCTGCTGAAATAGACTGAAGAAGGACGAAAACCTAGGGCAAATTAGAGTAAAGAGAGTACGGTATAGGCTTGTAGTGGGAATAGAATACATTCACTTTAATCTTACCACTTGATACAGTAGAGCGTTCGACATGCATGGAAGGAATAACACCCCAGCAATATCGGTATAACAACAGACAACAGGCTGCTTTCACTACTTTGACTCTGTGCAGCTACATTGACTATTAACAATGGTACAAGCAGTAAACAAGAAGACCATGAGTCAAAGGTGAACGTGTTTACTTCCTGACGACACGATGCAATATTTCATCGCAGCGGTGGGGCAAAAAATAAATAAATAAATAAATAAAATCAAGGCGATTCCACTGAAATCTAGCTGTAGTACTTTTTTCCAACTCCATTGTACAGGTTAAATACTCTTTACATGTACCGCTTACGCTCTATAAAATATATTTCACCGAACACAATATATACCTGCTCGTCACAAAACTCGTATTCTCATCATTTGCCTGTAATGTGCTGCAGCCTAACTGAGGCCCAGAAGCAGTATCAGATTATTCATACTTAAAGCTTGCCACATAGCTAATTATTTCATCATTTGTCGAGTTCTATAATCATTAGATATTACATGCCATCTCGGTAGATCAAAGCACCTAAGATATCGCAATGCTTAATAAAAACCTTAATTATCTGAACTGTAACGGCGTGACAGACAGGAAGCGAAGTACAATATGATTTCCCAACCTTATGGTTTATTCGACTTGCGAGTTTTCCATTTTTCTTTTTCGTTTTGCCTTTCTTCTTTTTGTTTTTTCGACTGCTACATGTTCACTTACTTAGGGGCTAAAACCATGGACAGGCATTTCCCATCCACAGATTTACTCAAAAGATGTTAAGGGATTCATATCTGACAAATCATACATATCAACAAGGGATTTGTAAGCAATGTCCGGGGTGTCTTTGTATATACATTATTTTTTCTTCATTTTATATCAATATCATAAGCTCCCAGTAGAAATAATTTACATGGTATCCGGCAACAAACTTCGCGACGCCAATTCATTACTTTCACATCCACGAGGGACGCGCACACGCCGTTACGAGCGGAAGTAGGAGGGAGTAAAAACGTCGAAAAAAATCACTGGTAATTGAGTAACGGGTCATTGGACGAACAGACAGACGGACAGACAGGAAGGGACACAGACCGAGAATGGACGACGTAAGAGTAGAAAGAGGGAGGGGGAGTTAATTGAATAGGGAGTGAATAAAAAATGAACAGAAATGTGTGTGTGAGAGAGATAGATAGATAGATAGATAGATAGATAGATAGAGAGAGAGAGAGAGAGAGAGAGAGAGAGAGAGAGAGAGAGAGAGAGAGAGAGAGAGAGAGAGAGGATGGAGATATGATAGACAAAAAAAAATACTAGACTAAAAGGGGAAAATCAACAGATATAAGGAAGAGGAAGTAGGAGAGAGGGAAGAGAAGGGGAATAATAGGAGAGAAAGACAAAAAAAAATGGAAGAGACAAAAAATGGAAGAATAGGACGCTGATAAAGAAGGGGAAGAGAAATTGGGATGAAAATAGAGGGATCAAAACGAGGAAGAAAGGTACAGAATGTGGAAGAGAAAGGTATCGATATGAAGGAAGGGAAAGAGGAAGTAGGAGGGAGGGATAGAAAAACGGAGGGAGTGGGGAGGAAGAAAGCGACAGAAGTGGAAGAGAAAGACATCGATAGAGAAGAAGGGGAAGTGGAAGTGGGGGGAGGAATAGGGGGGAGAATGATCGTGGGAAAAAAGCCATGAAGTAAGGGAACACCTTGAGGCAAGTCCAGCGCTGAGGCCAATGACACCAGCACAGATAGATAGAATAGATAAATAC